>NC_133602.1:2816579-2974944 GCF_964106895.1 Numenius arquata | reverse complement strand
CCAGAGAATTTGGAAGGGTTCCGAAGAGTTCTGTAGGGTTCTGTAGAGAACGGTAAGGGCCTGTAGGGTTCCTTAGGATTCCATAGAGTTCCGTAGGGGCCCCTAGGGTTCTGTAAGGTTCTGTAGAGTTCCATAGGGTTCTGTAGATAACCGTAAGTGCACGTATGGGTCTTTAGTGTTTAGTAGGGTTCCATGGGTTTCGTAGATTTCCATAGGGACCCATAGGGCTCTGTAAGGTTCCATAGAAATCCGTAGGGTTCTGTAGAGAACGGTAAGGGCCTGTAGGGTTCCTTAGGGTTCCGTAGAGATCCGTAGGGTTCTGTAGAGAACGGTAAGGGCCTGTAGGGCTCCTTAGGGTTCCGTAGGGTTCTGTAGAGAACGGTAAGGGCCTGTAGGGTTCCGTAGAGTACCGTAGGGACCTGTAGGGTTCCGTAGGGTTCCGAAGAGTTCTGTAGGGTTCTGTAGAGAACGGTAAGGGCCCATAGGGTTCCTTAGTATTCTGTAAGGTTCCGTAGAGATCTGCAGGGTTCTGTAGAGAACTGTAAGGGCCCGTAGGGTTCCTTAGGGTTGCGTAGGGTTCCGTAGATTTCCGTGGGGGCCTGTAGTGTTCCGTAAGGTTCCATAGAAATCCGTAGGGTTCTGTAGAGAATGGTAAGGGTCTGCAGGGTTCCTTAGGGTTCTGTAGGGTTCCGTAGGGTTCCGAAGAGTTCTGTAGGGTTCTGTAGAGAACGGTAAGGGCCCGTAGGGTTCCTTAGAATTCTGTAGAGTTCCGTAGAGTTCCGCAGGGTTCTATAGAGAATGGTAAGACGCGTAGGGTTCCGTAGGGTTCCTTAGGAGCCCGTAGTGTTCCGTAAGGTTCTGTAGAGATCCGTAGGGTTCTGTAGAGAACCGTAAGGGCCCATAGGGTTTCTTAGGGTTCTGTAGGGTTGCTTAGGGTTCCATAGGGTTCCGTAGAGTTCCGTAGGGACCCATAGGGTTCCGTAGAGATCCGTAGGGTTCTGTAGAGAACGGTAAGAGCCCGTAGGGTTCCGTAGAGATCTGTAGGGTTCTGTAGAGAACGGTAAGGGCCCGTAGGGTTCCGTAGAGATCTGTAGGGTTCTGTAGAGAGCGGTAAGGGCCTGGAGGGCTCATTAGGGTTCTGTAGAGTTCCGTAGGGTTCTGAAGAGAATGGTAAGGGCCCGGTAGTGTTCTTTAGTATTTCGTAGAGTTCCGTAGGGTTCTGTAGAGAACCGTAAGGGCCTGCAGGGTTCCTTATGGTTCTGTAGGGTTCAGAAGGGTTCCGTAGAGTTCCGTAGGGTTCTATAGAGAACGGTAAGGGCCTGCAGGGTTCCTTATGGTTCTGTAGGGTTCAGAAGGGTTCCGTAGAGTTCCGTAGGGACCCATAGGGTTCCGTAAGGTTCCTTAGAGATCCATAGCGTTCTGTAGAGAACCGTAAGAGCCCGTAGGTTTCCTTAGGGTTCCATAAAGTTCCGTAGAGTTCCGTAGGGGCCCGTAGGGTTGTGTAGGGTTCCACAGGGGCTGGCAGGGATCCATGTCGACCTGTAGGGTTCTGTAAGTACCCGCAGGGCCCTTTATGGCCCTGTAGTGTTCTCTAGGGACTGACTGGTAGGGTTCTGTAGGTTTCCATAGCGTTCTGTAGAGTTCTGTAGGAGCCCGCAGAGTTCCGTACTGTGCCATAGCGTTCCATAGGGGCCTATAGGGTCCCGAAGGGTTCCGTAGAGTTCCGTAGGGTTCAGTATGGACCCGTAAGGGCCCGTAGGGTTCCTTAGGGTTCCATAGGGTTCCATAGAGTTCCGTAGGGACCTGTAGGGTAATGTAAGGTTCCATAGAGATCCGTAGGGTTCTGTAGAGAACGGTAAGGGCGCGTAGGGTTCCTTAGGGTTTCGTAGGGTTCCTTAGCATTCTGTGGAGTTCTGTAGGGGCCCGTAGAGTTCCATACGGGCCCATAATGTTCCGTAGGGGCCCGTAGGGTTCCGTAAGTTTCCACAGGGCCTCGTAAAGTTCTGTAGGGGCCCGTAGTTTTCTGTAGGGCCCTGTGTTGTTCCGTAGGGGCCTATAGGGTTCTGTAGGGTTCCGTCGGGTTCCGTCAGGTTCTGTAGGGTTCCGTAGGGGCCTGTAGTGTTCCACAGGGGCTTGTTGTGTTCCGTAAGTGCCCGCAGGGGTCTGTAGGGGCCTGTAGGATTCCGAAAGCTTCCATAGGGTTCTGTAGGGGCCCGTGGCGTTCCGTATTGTGCCATAATGTTCTCTAGGGGCCCAGAGAATTTGGAAGGGTTCCGAAGAGTTCTGTAGGGTTCTGTAGAGAACGGTAAGGGCCTGTAGGGTTCCTTAGGATTCCATAGAGTTCCGTAGGGGCCCCTAGGGTTCTGTAAGGTTCTGTAGAGTTCCATAGGGTTCTGTAGATAACCGTAAGTGCACGTATGGGTCTTTAGTGTTTAGTAGGGTTCCATGGGTTTCGTAGATTTCCATAGGGACCCATAGGGCTCTGTAAGGTTCCATAGAAATCCGTAGGGTTCTGTAGAGAACGGTAAGGGCCTGTAGGGTTCCTTAGGGTTCCGTAGAGATCCGTAGGGTTCTGTAGAGAACGGTAAGGGCCTGTAGGGCTCCTTAGGGTTCTGTAGGGTTCTGTAGAGAACGGTAAGGGCCTGTAGGGTTCCGTAGAGTACCGTAGGGACCTGTAGGGTTCCGTAGGGTTCCGAAGAGTTCTGTAGGGTTCTGTAGAGAACGGTAAGGGCCCATAGGGTTCCTTAGAATTCTGTAAGGTTCCGTAGAGATCTGCAGGGTTCTGTAGAGAACTGTAAGGGCCCGTAGGGTTCCTTAGGGTTGCGTAGGGTTCCGTAGATTTCCGTGGGGGCCTGTAGTGTTCCGTAAGGTTCCATAGAAATCCGTAGGGTTCTGTAGAGAATGGTAAGGGTCTGCAGGGTTCCTTAGGGTTCTGTAGGGTTCCGTAGGGTTCCGAAGAGTTCTGTAGGGTTCTGTAGAGAACGGTAAGGGCCCGTAGGGTTCCTTAGAATTCTGTAGAGTTCCGTAGAGTTCCGTAGGGTTCTATAGAGAATGGTAAGACGCGTAGGGTTCCTTAGGGTTCCTTAGGAGCCCGTAGTGTTCCGTAAGGTTCTGTAGAGATCCGTAGGGTTCTGTAGAGAACCGTAAGGGCCCGTAGGGTTTCTTAGGGTTCTGTAGGGTTGCTTAGGGTTCCATAGGGTTCCGTAGAGTTCCGTAGGGACCCATAGGGTTCCGTAGAGATCCGTAGGGTTCTGTAGAGAACGGTAAGGGCCCGTAGGGTTCCGTAGAGATCTGTAGGGTTCTGTAGAGAACGGTAAGGGCCCGTAGGGTTCCTTAGAATTCTGTAGAGTTCCGTAGAGTTCCGCAGGGTTCTATAGAGAATGGTAAGACGCGTAGGGTTCCGTAGGGTTCCTTAGGAGCCCGTAGTGTTCCGTAAGGTTCTGTAGAGATCCATAGGGTTCTGTAGAGAACCGTAAGGGCCCGTAGGGTTTCTTAGGGTTCTGTAGGGTTGCCTAGGGTTCCATAGGGTTCTGTAGAGTTCCGTAGGGACCCATAGGGTTCCGTAGAGATCCGTAGGGTTCTGTAGAGAACGGTAAGGGCCCGTAGGGTTTCTTAGGGTTCTGTAGGGTTGCTTAGGGTTCCATAGGGTTCCGTAGAGTTCCGTAGGGACCCATAGGGTTCCGTAGAGATCCGTAGGGTTCTGTAGAGAACGGTAAGGGCCCGTAGGGTTCCGTAGAGATCTGTAGGGTTCTGTAGAGAACGGTAAGGGCCCGTAGGGTTCCGTAGAGATCTGTAGGGTTCTGTAGAGAGCGGTAAGGGCCTGGAGGGCTCATTAGGGTTCTGTAGAGTTCCGTAGCGTTCTGAAGAGAATGGTAAGGGCCCGGTAGTGTTCTTTAGTATTTCGTAGAGTTCCGTAGGGTTCTGTAGAGAACGGTAAGGGCCTGCAGGGTTCCTTATGGTTCTGTAGGGTTCAGAAGGGTTCCGTAGAGTTCCGTAGGGTTCTGTAGAGAACGGTAAGGGCCTGCAGGGTTCCTTATGGTTCTGTAGGGTTCAGAAGGGTTCCGTAGAGTTCCGTAGGGACCCATAGGGTTCCGTAAGGTTCCTTAGAGATCCATAGCGTTCTGTAGAGAACCGTAAGAGCCCGTAGGTTTCCTTAGGGTTCCATAAAGTTCCGTAGAGTTCCGTAGGGGCCCGTAGGGTTGTGTAGGGTTCCACAGGGGCTGGCAGGGATCCATGTCGACCTGTAGGGTTCTGTAAGTACCCGCAGGGCCCTTTATGGCCCTGTAGTGTTCTCTAGGGACTGACTGGTAGGGTTCTGTAGGTTTCCATAGCGTTCTGTAGAGTTCTGTAGGAGCCCGCAGAGTTCCGTACTGTGCCATAGCGTTCCATAGGGGCCTATAGGGTCCCGAAGGGTTCCGTAGAGTTCCGTAGGGTTCAGTATGGACCCGTAAGGGCCCGTAGGGTTCCTTAGGGTTCCATAGGGTTCCATAGAGTTCCGTAGGGACCTGTAGGGTAATGTAAGGTTCCATAGAGATCCGTAGGGTTCTGTAGAGAACGGTAAGGGCGCGTAGGGTTCCTTAGGGTTTCGTAGGGTTCCTTAGCATTCTGTGGAGTTCTGTAGGGGCCCGTAGAGTTCCATACGGGCCCATAATGTTCTGTAGGGGCCCGTAGGGTTCCGTAAGTTTCCACAGGGCCTCGTAAAGTTCTGTAGGGGCCCGTAGTTTTCTGTAGGGCCCTGTGTTGTTCCGTAGGGGCCTATAGGGTTCTGTAGGGTTCCGTCGGGTTCCGTCAGGTTCTGTAGGGTTCCGTAGGGGCCTGTAGTGTTCCACAGGGGCTTGTTGTGTTCCGTAAGTGCCCGCAGGGGTCTGTAGGGGCCTGTAGGATTCCGAAAGCTTCCATAGGGTTCTGTAGGGGCCCGTGGCGTTCCGTATTGTGCCATAATGTTCTCTAGGGGCCCAGAGAATTTGGAAGGGTTCCGAAGAGTTCTGTAGGGTTCTGTAGAGAACGGTAAGGGCCTGTAGGGTTCCTTAGGATTCCATAGAGTTCCGTAGGGGCCCCTAGGGTTCTGTAAGGTTCTGTAGAGTTCCATAGGGTTCTGTAGATAACCGTAAGTGCACGTATGGGTCTTTAGTGTTTAGTAGGGTTCCATGGGTTTCGTAGATTTCCATAGGGACCCATAGGGCTCTGTAAGGTTCCATAGAAATCCGTAGGGTTCTGTAGAGAACGGTAAGGGCCTGTAGGGTTCCTTAGGGTTCCGTAGAGATCCGTAGGGTTCTGTAGAGAACGGTAAGGGCCTGTAGGGCTCCTTAGGGTTCTGTAGGGTTCTGTAGAGAACGGTAAGGGCCTGTAGGGTTCCGTAGAGTACCGTAGGGACCTGTAGGGTTCCGTAGGGTTCCGAAGAGTTCTGTAGGGTTCTGTAGAGAACGGTAAGGGCCCATAGGGTTCCTTAGAATTCTGTAAGGTTCCGTAGAGATCTGCAGGGTTCTGTAGAGAACTGTAAGGGCCCGTAGGGTTCCTTAGGGTTGCGTAGGGTTCCGTAGATTTCCGTGGGGGCCTGTAGTGTTCCGTAAGGTTCCATAGAAATCCGTAGGGTTCTGTAGAGAATGGTAAGGGTCTGCAGGGTTCCTTAGGGTTCTGTAGGGTTCCGTAGGGTTCCGAAGAGTTCTGTAGGGTTCTGTAGAGAACGGTAAGGGCCCGTAGGGTTCCTTAGAATTCTGTAGAGTTCCGTAGAGTTCCGTAGGGTTCTATAGAGAATGGTAAGACGCGTAGGGTTCCTTAGGGTTCCTTAGGAGCCCGTAGTGTTCCGTAAGGTTCTGTAGAGATCCGTAGGGTTCTGTAGAGAACCGTAAGGGCCCGTAGGGTTTCTTAGGGTTCTGTAGGGTTGCTTAGGGTTCCATAGGGTTCCGTAGAGTTCCGTAGGGACCCATAGGGTTCCGTAGAGATCCGTAGGGTTCTGTAGAGAACGGTAAGGGCCCGTAGGGTTCCGTAGAGATCTGTAGGGTTCTGTAGAGAACGGTAAGGGCCCGTAGGGTTCCTTAGAATTCTGTAGAGTTCCGTAGAGTTCCGCAGGGTTCTATAGAGAATGGTAAGACGCGTAGGGTTCCGTAGGGTTCCTTAGGAGCCCGTAGTGTTCCGTAAGGTTCTGTAGAGATCCATAGGGTTCTGTAGAGAACCGTAAGGGCCCGTAGGGTTTCTTAGGGTTCTGTAGGGTTGCCTAGGGTTCCATAGGGTTCCGTAGAGTTCCGTAGGGACCCATAGGGTTCCGTAGAGATCCGTAGGGTTCTGTAGAGAACGGTAAGGGCCCGTAGGGTTTCTTAGGGTTCTGTAGGGTTGCTTAGGGTTCCATAGGGTTCCGTAGAGTTCCGTAGGGACCCATAGGGTTCCGTAGAGATCCGTAGGGTTCTGTAGAGAACGGTAAGGGCCCGTAGGGTTCCGTAGAGATCTGTAGGATTCTGTAGAGAACGGTAAGGGCCCGTAGGGTTCCGTAGAGATCTGTAGGGTTCTGTAGAGAGCGGTAAGGGCCTGGAGGGCTCATTAGGGTTCTGTAGAGTTCCGTAGCGTTCTGAAGAGAATGGTAAGGGCCCGGTAGTGTTCTTTAGTATTTCGTAGAGTTCCGTAGGGTTCTGTAGAGAACGGTAAGGGCCTGCAGGGTTCCTTATGGTTCTGTAGGGTTCAGAAGGGTTCCGTAGAGTTCCGTAGGGTTCTGTAGAGAACGGTAAGGGCCTGCAGGGTTCCTTATGGTTCTGTAGGGTTCAGAAGGGTTCCGTAGGGAGCCATAGGGTTCCGTAAGGTTCCTTAGAGATCCATAGCGTTCTGTAGAGAACAGTAAGAGCCCATAGGTTTCCTTAGGGTTCCATAAAGTTCCGTAGAGTTCCGTAGGGGCCCGTAGGGTTGTGTAGGGTTCCACAGGGGCTGGCAGGGATCCATGTCGACCTGTAGGGTTCTGTAAGTACCCGCAGGGCCCTTTATGGCCCTGTAGTGTTCTCTAGGGACTGGCTGGTAGGGTTCTGTAGGTTTCCATAGCGTTCTGTAGAGTTCTGTAGGAGCCCGCAGAGTTCCGTACTGTGCCATAGTGTTCCATAGGGGCCTATAGGGTCCCGAAGGGTTCCGTAGAGTTCCGTAGGGTTCAGTATGGACCCGTAAAGGCCCGTAGGGTTCCTTAGGGTTCCATAGGGTTCCATAGAGTTCCGTAGGGACCTGTAGGGTAATGTAAGGTTCCATAGAGATCCGTAGGGTTCTGTAGAGAACGGTAAGGGCCTGTAGGGTTCCTTAGGGTTCCGTAGAGATCCGTAGGGTTCTGAAGAGAATGGTAAGGGCCCGGTAGTGTTCTTTAGTATTTCGTAGAGTTCCGTAGGGTTCTGTAGAGAACGGTAAGGGCCTGTAGGGCTCCTTAGGGTTCCGTAGGGTTCTGTAGAGAACGGTAAGGGCCTGTAGGGTTCCGTAGAGTACCGTAGGGACCTGTAGGGTTCCGTAGGGTTCCGAAGAGTTCTGTAGGGTTCTGTAGAGAACGGTAAGGGCCCGTAGGGTTCCTTAGAATTCTGTAGAGTTCCGTAGAGTTCCGCAGGGTTCTATAGAGAATGGTAAGACGCGTAGGGTTCCGTAGGGTTCCTTAGGAGCCTGTAGTGTTCCGTAAGGTTCTGTAGAGATCCGTAGGGTTCTGTAGAGAACCGTAAGGGCCCGTAGGGTTTCTTAGGGTTCTGTAGGGTTGCTTAGGGTTCCATAGGGTTCCGTAGAGTTCCGTAGGGACCCATAGGGTTCCGTAGAGATCCGTAGGGTTCTGTAGAGAACGGTAAGGGCCCGTAGGGTTTCTTAGGGTTCTGTAGGGTTGCTTAGGGTTCCATAGGGTTCCGTAGAGTTCCTTAGGGACCCATAGGGTTCCGTAGAGATCCGTAGGGTTCTGTAGAGAACGGTAAGGGCCCGTAGGATTCCGTAGAGATCTGTAGGGTTCTGTAGAGAACGGTAAGGGCCCGTAGGGTTCCGTAGAGATCTGTAGGGTTCTGTAGAGAGCGGTAAGGGCCTAGAGGGCTCATTAGGGTTCTGTAGAGTTCCGTAGGGTTCTGAAGAGAATGGTAAGGGCCCGGTAGTGTTCTTTAGTATTTCGTAGAGTTCCGTAGGGTTCTGTAGAGAACCGTAAGGGCCTGCAGGGTTCCTTATGGTTCTGTAGGGTTCAGAAGGGTTCCGTAGAGTTCCGTAGGGTTCTGTAGAGAATGGTAAGGGCCTGCAGGGTTCCTTATGGTTCTGTAGGGTTCAGAAGAGTTCCGTAGAGTTCCGTAGGGAGCCATAGGGTTCCGTAAGGTTCCTTAGAGATCCATAGCGTTCTGTAGAGAACAGTAAGAGCCCATAGGTTTCCTTAGGGTTCCATAAAGTTCCGTAGAGTTCCGTAGGGGCCCGTAGGGTTGTGTAGGGTTCCACAGGGGCTGGCAGGGATCCATGTCGACCTGTAGGGTTCTGTAAGTACCCGCAGGGCCCTTTATGGCCCTGTAGTGTTCTCTAGGGACTGACTGGTAGGGTTCTGTAGGTTTCCATAGCGTTCTGTAGAGTTCTGTCGGAGACCGCAGAGTTCCGTACTGTGCCATAGTGTTCCATAGGGGCCTATAGGGTCCCGAAGGGTTCCGTAGAGTTCCGTAGGGTTCAGTATGGACCCGTAAGGGCCCGTAGGGTTCCTTAGGGTTCCATAGGGTTCCATAGAGTTCCGTAGGGACCTGTAGGGTAATGTAAGGTTCCATAGAGATCCGTAGGGTTCTGTAGAGAACGGTAAGGGCCTGTAGGGTTCCTTAGGGTTCCGTAGAGATCCGTAGGGTTCTGAAGAGAATGGTAAGGGCCCGGTAGTGTTCTTTAGTATTTCGTAGAGTTCCGTAGGGTTCTGTAGAGAACGGTAAGGGCCTGTAGGGCTCCTTAGGGTTCCGTAGGGTTCTGTAGAGAACGGTAAGGGCCTGTAGGGTTCCGTAGAGTACCGTAGGGACCTGTAGGGTTCCGTAGGGTTCCGAAGAGTTCTGTAGGGTTCTGTAGAGAACGGTAAGGGCCCGTAGGGTTCCTTAGAATTCTGTAGAGTTCCGTAGAGTTCCGCAGGGTTCTATAGAGAATGGTAAGACGCGTAGGGTTCCGTAGGGTTCCTTAGGAGCCTGTAGTGTTCCGTAAGGTTCTGTAGAGATCCGTAGGGTTCTGTAGAGAACCGTAAGGGCCCGTAGGGTTTCTTAGGGTTCTGTAGGGTTGCTTAGGGTTCCATAGGGTTCCGTAGAGTTCCGTAGGGACCCATAGGGTTCCGTAGAGATCCGTAGGGTTCTGTAGAGAACGGTAAGGGCCCGTAGGGTTTCTTAGGGTTCTGTAGGGTTGCTTAGGGTTCCATAGGGTTCCGTAGAGTTCCTTAGGGACCCATAGGGTTCCGTAGAGATCCGTAGGGTTCTGTAGAGAACGGTAAGGGCCCGTAGGATTCCGTAGAGATCTGTAGGGTTCTGTAGAGAACGGTAAGGGCCCGTAGGGTTCCGTAGAGATCTGTAGGGTTCTGTAGAGAGCGGTAAGGGCCTAGAGGGCTCATTAGGGTTCTGTAGAGTTCCGTAGGGTTCTGAAGAGAATGGTAAGGGCCCGGTAGTGTTCTTTAGTATTTCGTAGAGTTCCGTAGGGTTCTGTAGAGAACCGTAAGGGCCTGCAGGGTTCCTTATGGTTCTGTAGGGTTCAGAAGGGTTCCGTAGAGTTCCGTAGGGTTCTGTAGAGAATGGTAAGGGCCTGCAGGGTTCCTTATGGTTCTGTAGGGTTCAGAAGAGTTCCGTAGAGTTCCGTAGGGAGCCATAGGGTTCCGTAAGGTTCCTTAGAGATCCATAGCGTTCTGTAGAGAACAGTAAGAGCCCATAGGTTTCCTTAGGGTTCCATAAAGTTCCGTAGAGTTCCGTAGGGGCCCGTAGGGTTGTGTAGGGTTCCACAGGGGCTGGCAGGGATCCATGTCGACCTGTAGGGTTCTGTAAGTACCCGCAGGGCCCTTTATGGCCCTGTAGTGTTCTCTAGGGACTGACTGGTAGGGTTCTGTAGGTTTCCATAGCGTTCTGTAGAGTTCTGTCGGAGACCGCAGAGTTCCGTACTGTGCCATAGTGTTCCATAGGGGCCTATAGGGTCCCGAAGGGTTCCGTAGAGTTCCGTAGGGTTCAGTATGGACCCGTAAGGGCCCGTAGGGTTCCTTAGGGTTCCATAGGGTTCCATAGAGTTCCGTAGGGACCTGTAGGGTAATGTAAGGTTCCATAGAGATCCGTAGGGTTCTGTAGAGAACGGTAAGGGCCTGTAGGGTTCCTTAGGGTTCCGTAGAGATCCGTAGGGTTCTGAAGAGAATGGTAAGGGCCCGGTAGTGTTCTTTAGTATTTCGTAGAGTTCCGTAGGGTTCTGTAGAGAACGGTAAGGGCCTGTAGGGCTCCTTAGGGTTCCGTAGGGTTCTGTAGAGAACGGTAAGGGCCCGTAGGGTTCCTTAGAATTCTGTAGAGTTCCGTAGAGTTCCGCAGGGTTCTATAGAGAATGGTAAGACGCGTAGGGTTCCGTAGGGTTCCTTAGGAGCCCGTAGTGTTCCGTAAGGTTCTGTAGAGATCCGTAGGGTTCTGTAGAGAACCGTAAGGGCCCGTAGGGTTTCTTAGGGTTCTGTAGGGTTGCTTAGGGTTCCATAGGGTTCCGTAGAGTTCCGTAGGGACCCATAGGGTTCCGTAGAGATCCGTAGGGTTCTGTAGAGAACGGTAAGGGCCCGTAGGGTTCCGTAGAGATCTGTAGGGTTCTGTAGAGAACGGTAAGGGCCCGTAGGGTTCCGTAGAGATCTGTAGGGTTCTGTAGAGAGCGGTAAAGGCCCGTAGGGTTCCGTAGAGATCTGTAGGGTTCTGTAGAGAGCGGTAAAGGACTGGAGGGCTCATTAGGGTTCTGTAGAGTTCCATAGGGGCCCGTAGGGTTCCGTAGAGTTCCGTAGGGACCCATAGGGTTCCGTAGAGATCCGTAGGGTTCTGTAGAGAACGGTAAGGGCCCGTAGGGTTCCGTAGAGATCTGTAGGGTTCTGTAGAGAGCGGTAAGGGCCTGGAGGGCTCATTAGGGTTCTGTAGAGTTCCGTAGGGTTCTGAAGAGAATGGTAAGGGCCCGGTAGTGTTCTTTAGTATTTCGTAGAGTTCCGTAGGGTTCTGTAGAGAACCGTAAGGGCCTGCAGGGTTCCTTATGGTTCTGTAGGGTTCAGAAGGGTTCCGTAGAGTTCCGTAGGGTTCTATAGAGAACGGTAAGGGCCTGCAGGGTTCCTTATGGTTCTGTAGGGTTCAGAAGGGTTCCGTAGAGTTCCGTAGGGACCCATAGGGTTCCGTAAGGTTCCTTAGAGATCCATAGCATTCTGTAGAGAACCGTAAGAGCCCGTAGGTTTCCTTAGGGTTCCATAAAGTTCCGTAGAGTTCCGTAGGGGCCCGTATGGTTCTGTAGGGTTCCACAGGGGCTGGCAGGGATCCATGTCGACCTGTAGGGTTCTGTAAGTACCCGCAGGGCCCTTTATGGCCCTGTAGTGTTCTCTAGGGACTGACTGGTAGGGTTCTGTAGGTTTCCATAGCGTTCTGTAGAGTTCTGTAGGAGCCCGCAGAGTTCCGTACTGTGCCATAGTGTTCCATAGGGGCCTATAGGGTCCCGAAGGGTTCCGTAGAGTTCCGTAGGGTTCAGTATGGACCCGTAAGGGCCCGTAGGGTTCCTTAGGGTTCCATAGGGTTCCATAGAGTTCCGTAGGGACCTGTAGGGTAATGTAAGGTTCCATAGAGATCCGTAGGGTTCTGTAGAGAACGGTAAGGGCGCGTAGGGTTCCTTAGGGTTTCGTAGGGTTCCTTAGCATTCTGTGGAGTTCTGTAGGGGCCCGTAGAGTTCCATACGGGCCCATAATGTTCCGTAGGGGCCCGTAGGGTTCCGTAAGTTTCCACAGGGCCTCGTAAAGTTCTGTAGGGGCCCGTAGTTTTCTGTAGGGCCCTGTGTTGTTCCGTAGGGGCCTATAGGGTTCTGTAGGGTTCCGTCGGGTTCCGTCAGGTTCTGTAGGGTTCCGTAGGGGCCTGTAGTGTTCCACAGGGGCTTGTTGTGTTCCGTAAGTGCCCGCAGGGGTCTGTAGGGGCCTGTAGGATTCCGAAAGCTTCCATAGGGTTCTGTAGGGGCCCGTGGCGTTCCGTATTGTGCCATAATGTTCTCTAGGGGCCCAGAGAATTTGGAAGGGTTCCGAAGAGTTCTGTAGGGTTCTGTAGAGAACGGTAAGGGCCTGTAGGGTTCCTTAGGATTCCATAGAGTTCCGTAGGGGCCCCTAGGGTTCTGTAAGGTTCTGTAGAGTTCCATAGGGTTCTGTAGATAACCGTAAGTGCACGTATGGGTCTTTAGTGTTTAGTAGGGTTCCATGGGTTTCGTAGATTTCCATAGGGACCCATAGGGCTCTGTAAGGTTCCATAGAAATCCGTAGGGTTCTGTAGAGAACGGTAAGGGCCTGTAGGGTTCCTTAGGGTTCCGTAGAGATCCGTAGGGTTCTGTAGAGAACGGTAAGGGCCTGTAGGGCTCCTTAGGGTTCCGTAGGGTTCTGTAGAGAACGGTAAGGGCCTGTAGGGTTCCGTAGAGTACCGTAGGGACCTGTAGGGTTCCGTAGGGTTCCGAAGAGTTCTGTAGGGTTCTGTAGAGAACGGTAAGGGCCCATAGGGTTCCTTAGAATTCTGTAAGGTTCCGTAGAGATCTGCAGGGTTCTGTAGAGAACGGTAAGGGCCCGTAGGGTTCCTTAGGGTTGCGTAGGGTTCCGTAGATTTCCGTGGGGGCCTGTGGTGTTCCGTAAGGTTCCATAGAAATCCGTAGGGTTCTGTAGAGAATGGTAAGGGTCTGCAGGGTTCCTTAGGGTTCTGTAGGGTTCCGTAGGGTTCCGAAGAGTTCTGTAGGGTTCTGTAGAGAACGGTAAGGGCCCGTAGGGTTCCTTAGAATTCTGTAGAGTTCCGTAGAGTTCCGCAGGGTTCTATAGAGAATGGTAAGACGCGTAGGGTTCCTTAGGAGCCCGTAGTGTTCCGTAAGGTTCTGTAGAGATCCGTAGGGTTCTGTAGAGAACCGTAAGGGCCCGTAGGGTTTCTTAGGGTTCTGTAGGGTTGCTTAGGGTTCCATAGGGTTCCGTAGAGTTCCGTAGGGACCCATAGGGTTCCGTAGAGATCCGTAGGGTTCTGTAGAGAACGGTAAGGGCCCGTAGGGTTTCTTAGGGTTCTGTAGGGTTGCTTAGGGTTCCATAGGGTTCCGTAGAGTTCCGTAGGGACCCATAGGGTTCCGTAGAGATCCGTAGGGTTCTGTAGAGAACGGTAAGGGCCCATAGGATTGCGTAGAGATCTGTAGGGTTCTGTAGAGAACGGTAAGGGCCCGTAGGGTTCCGTAGAGATCTGTAGGGTTCTGTAGAGAGCGGTAAGGGCCTGGAGGGCTCATTAGGGTTCTGTAGAGTTCCGTAGCGTTCTGAAGAGAATGGTAAGGGCCCGGTAGTGTTCTTTAGTATTTCGTAGAGTTCCGTAGGGTTCTGTAGAGAACGGTAAGGGCCTGCAGGGTTCCTTATGGTTCTGTAGGGTTCAGAAGGGTTCCGTAGAGTTCCGTAGGGTTCTGTAGAGAACGGTAAGGGCCTGCAGGGTTCCTTATGGTTCTGTAGGGTTCAGAAGGGTTCCGTAGAGTTCCGTAGGGAGCCATAGGGTTCCGTAAGGTTCCTTAGAGATCCATAGCGTTCTGTAGAGAACAGTAAGAGCCCATAGGTTTCCTTAGGGTTCCATAAAGTTCCGTAGAGTTCCGTAGGGGCCCGTACGGTTGTGTAGGGTTCCACAGGGGCTGGCAGGGATCCATGTCGACCTGTAGGGTTCTGTAAGTACCCGCAGGGCCCTTTATGGCCCTGTAGTGTTCTCTAGGGACTGACTGGTAGGGTTCTGTAGGTTTCCATAGCATTCTGTAGAGTTCTGTAGGAGCCCGCAGAGTTCCGTACTGTTCCATAGTGTTCCATAGGGGCCTATAGGGTCCCGAAGGGTTCCGTAGAGTTCCGTAGGGTTCAGTATGGACCCGTAAGGGCCCGTAGGGTTCCTTAGGGTTCCATAGGGTTCCATAGAGTTCCGTAGGGACCTGTAGGGTAATGTAAGGTTCCATAGAGATCCGTAGGGTTCTGTAGAGAACGGTAAGGGCCTGTAGGGTTCCTTAGGGTTCCGTAGAGATCCGTAGGGTTCTGAAGAGAATGGTAAGGGCCCGGTAGTGTTCTTTAGTATTTCGTAGAGTTCTGTAGGGTTCTGTAGAGAACGGTAAGGGCCTGTAGGGCTCCTTAGGGTTCCGTAGGGTTCAGAAGAGTTCCGTAGAGTTCCGTAGGGAGCCATAGGGTTCCGTAAGGTTCCTTAGAGATCCATAGCGTTCTGTAGAGAACAGTAAGAGCCCATAGGTTTCCTTAGGGTTCCATAAAGTTCCGTAGAGTTCCGTAGGGGCCCGTAGGGTTGTGTAGGGTTCCACAGGGGCTGGCAGGGATCCATGTCGACCTGTAGGGTTCTGTAAGTACCCGCAGGGCCCTTTATGGCCCTGTAGTGTTCTCTAGGGACTGACTGGTAGGGTTCTGTAGGTTTCCATAGCGTTCTGTAGAGTTCTGTAGGAGCCCGCAGAGTTCCGTACTGTGCCATAGTGTTCCATAGGGGCCTATAGGGTCCCGAAGGGTTCCGTAGAGTTCCGTAGGGTTCAGTATGGACCCGTAAGGGCCCGTAGGGTTCCTTAGGGTTCCATAGGGTTCCATAGAGTTCCGTAGGGACCTGTAGGGTAATGTAAGGTTCCATAGAGATCCGTAGGGTTCTGTAGAGAACGGTAAGGGCCTGTAGGGTTCCTTAGGGTTCCGTAGAGATCCGTAGGGTTCTGAAGAGAATGGTAAGGGCCCGGTAGTGTTCTTTAGTATTTCGTAGAGTTCTGTAGGGTTCTGTAGAGAACGGTAAGGGCCTGTAGGGCTCCTTAGGGTTCCGTAGGGTTCTGTAGAGAACGGTAAGGGCCTGTAGGGTTCCGTAGAGTACCGTAGGGACCTGTAGGGTTCCGTAGGGTTCCGAAGAGTTCTGTAGGGTTCTGTAGAGAACGGTAAGGGCGCGTAGGGTTCCTTAGGGTTTCGTAGGGTTCCTTAGCATTCTGTGGAGTTCTGTACGGGCCCGTAGAGTTCCATACGGGCCCATAATGTTCCGTAGGGGCCCGTAGGGTTCCGTAAGTTTCCACAGGGCCTCGTAAAGTTCTGTAGGGGCCCGTAGTTTTCTGTAGGGCCCTGTGTTGTTCCGTAGGGGCCTATAGGGTTCTGTAGGGTTCCGTCGGGTTCCGTCAGGTTCTGTAGGGTTCCGTAGGGGCCTGTAGTGTTCCACAGGGGCTTGTTGTGTTCCGTAAGTGCCCGCAGGGGTCTGTAGGGGCCTGTAGGATTCCGAAAGCTTCCATAGGGTTCTGTAGGGGCCCGTGGCGTTCCGTATTGTGCCATAATGTTCTCTAGGGGCCCAGAGAATTTGGAAGGGTTCCGAAGAGTTCTGTAGGGTTCTGTAGAGAACGGTAAGGGCCTGTAGGGTTCCTTAGGATTCCATAGAGTTCCGTAGGGGCCCCTAGGGTTCTGTAAGGTTCTGTAGAGTTCCATAGGGTTCTGTAGATAACCGTAAGTGCACGTATGGGTCTTTAGTGTTTAGTAGGGTTCCATGGGTTTCGTAGATTTCCATAGGGACCCATAGGGCTCTGTAAGGTTCCATAGAAATCCGTAGGGTTCTGTAGAGAACGGTAAGGGCCTGTAGGGTTCCTTAGGGTTCCGTAGAGATCCGTAGGGTTCTGTAGAGAACGGTAAGGGCCTGTAGGGCTCCTTAGGGTTCCGTAGGGTTCTGTAGAGAACGGTAAGGGCCTGTAGGGTTCCGTAGAGTACCGTAGGGACCTGTAGGGTTCCGTAGGGTTCCGAAGAGTTCTGTAGGGTTCTGTAGAGAACGGTAAGGGCCCATAGGGTTCCTTAGAATTCTGTAAGGTTCCGTAGAGATCTGCAGGGTTCTGTAGAGAACTGTAAGGGCCCGTAGGGTTCCTTAGGGTTGCGTAGGGTTCCGTAGATTTCCGTGGGGGCCTGTGGTGTTCCGTAAGGTTCCATAGAAATCCGTAGGGTTCTGTAGAGAATGGTAAGGGTCTGCAGGGTTCCTTAGGGTTCTGTAGGGTTCCGTAGGGTTCCGAAGAGTTCTGTAGGGTTCTGTAGAGAACGGTAAGGGCCCGTAGGGTTCCTTAGAATTCTGTAGAGTTCCGTAGAGTTCCGCAGGGTTCTATAGAGAATGGTAAGACGCGTAGGGTTCCTTAGGAGCCCGTAGTGTTCCGTAAGGTTCTGTAGAGATCCGTAGGGTTCTGTAGAGAACCGTAAGGGCCCGTAGGGTTTCTTAGGGTTCTGTAGGGTTGCTTAGGGTTCCATAGGGTTCCATAGAGTTCCGTAGGGACCCATAGGGTTCCGTAGAGATCCGTAGGGTTCTGTAGAGAACGGTAAGGGCCCGTAGGGTTCCGTAGAGATCTGTAGGGTTCTGTAGAGAACGGTAAGGGCCCGTAGGGTTCCTTAGAATTCTGTAGAGTTCCGTAGAGTTCCGCAGGGTTCTATAGAGAATGGTAAGACGCGTAGGGTTCCGTAGGGTTCCTTAGGAGCCCGTAGTGTTCTGTAAGGTTCTGTAGAGATCCATAGGGTTCTGTAGAGAACGGTAAGGGCCCGTAGGGTTTCTTAGGGTTCTGTAGGGTTGCTTAGGGTTCCATAGGGTTCCGTAGAGTTCCGTAGGGACCCATAGGGTTCCGTAGAGATCCGTAGGGTTCTGTAGAGAACGGTAAGGGCCCGTAGGGTTTCTTAGGGTTCTGTAGGGTTGCTTAGGGTTCCATAGGGTTCCGTAGAGTTCCGTAGGGACCCATAGGGTTCCGTAGAGATCCGTAGGGTTCTGTAGAGAACGGTAAGGGCCCATAGGATTGCGTAGAGATCTGTAGGGTTCTGTAGAGAACGGTAAGGGCCCGTAGGGTTCCGTAGAGATCTGTAGGGTTCTGTAGAGAGCGGTAAGGGCCTGGAGGGCTCATTAGGGTTCTGTAGAGTTCCGTAGCGTTCTGAAGAGAATGGTAAGGGCCCGGTAGTGTTCTTTAGTATTTCGTAGAGTTCCGTAGGGTTCTGTAGAGAACGGTAAGGGCCTGCAGGGTTCCTTATGGTTCTGTAGGGTTCAGAAGGGTTCCGTAGAGTTCCGTAGGGTTCTGTAGAGAACGGTAAGGGCCTGCAGGGTTCCTTATGGTTCTGTAGGGTTCAGAAGGGTTCCGTAGAGTTCCGTAGGGAGCCATAGGGTTCCGTAAGGTTCCTTAGAGATCCATAGCGTTCTGTAGAGAACAGTAAGAGCCCATAGGTTTCCTTAGGGTTCCATAAAGTTCCGTAGAGTTCCGTAGGGGCCCGTAGGGTTGTGTAGGGTTCCACAGGGGCTGGCAGGGATCCATGTCGACCTGTAGGGTTCTGTAAGTACCCGCAGGGCCCTTTATGGCCCTGTAGTGTTCTCTAGGGACTGACTGGTAGGGTTCTGTAGGTTTCCATAGCATTCTGTAGAGTTCTGTAGGAGCCCGCAGAGTTCCGTACTGTGCCATAGTGTTCCATAGGGGCCTATAGGGTCCCGAAGGGTTCCGTAGAGTTCCGTAGGGTTCAGTATGGACCCGTAAGGGCCCGTAGGGTTCCTTAGGGTTCCATAGGGTTCCATAGAGTTCCGTAGGGACCTGTAGGGTAATGTAAGGTTCCATAGAGATCCGTAGGGTTCTGTAGAGAACGGTAAGGGCCTGTAGGGTTCCTTAGGGTTCCGTAGAGATCCGTAGGGTTCTGAAGAGAATGGTAAGGGCCCGGTAGTGTTCTTTAGTATTTCGTAGAGTTCTGTAGGGTTCTGTAGAGAACGGTAAGGGCCTGTAGGGCTCCTTAGGGTTCCGTAGGGTTCAGAAGAGTTCCGTAGAGTTCCGTAGGGAGCCATAGGGTTCCGTAAGGTTCCTTAGAGATCCATAGCGTTCTGTAGAGAACAGTAAGAGCCCATAGGTTTCCTTAGGGTTCCATAAAGTTCCGTAGAGTTCCGTAGGGGCCCGTACGGTTGTGTAGGGTTCCACAGGGGCTGGCAGGGATCCATGTCGACCTGTAGGGTTCTGTAAGTACCCGCAGGGCCCTTTATGGCCCTGTAGTGTTCTCTAGGGACTGACTGGTAGGGTTCTGTAGGTTTCCATAGCGTTCTGTAGAGTTCTGTAGGAGCCCGCAGAGTTCCGTACTGTGCCATAGTGTTCCATAGGGGCCTATAGGGTCCCGAAGGGTTCCGTAGAGTTCCGTAGGGTTCAGTATGGACCCGTAAGGGCCCGTAGGGTTCCTTAGGGTTCCATAGGGTTCCATAGAGTTCCGTAGGGACCTGTAGGGTAATGTAAGGTTCCATAGAGATCCGTAGGGTTCTGTAGAGAACGGTAAGGGCCTGTAGGGTTCCTTAGGGTTCCGTAGAGATCCGTAGGGTTCTGAAGAGAATGGTAAGGGCCCGGTAGTGTTCTTTAGTATTTCGTAGAGTTCTGTAGGGTTCTGTAGAGAACGGTAAGGGCCTGTAGGGCTCCTTAGGGTTCCGTAGGGTTCTGTAGAGAACGGTAAGGGCCTGTAGGGTTCCGTAGAGTACCGTAGGGACCTGTAGGGTTCCGTAGGGTTCCGAAGAGTTCTGTAGGGTTCTGTAGAGAACGGTAAGGGCGCGTAGGGTTCCTTAGGGTTTCGTAGGGTTCCTTAGCATTCTGTGGAGTTCTGTAGGGGCCCGTAGAGTTCCATACGGGCCCATAATGTTCCGTAGGGGCCCGTAGGGTTCCGTAAGTTTCCACAGGGCCTCGTAAAGTTCTGTAGGGGCCCGTAGTTTTCTGTAGGGCCCTGTGTTGTTCCGTAGGGGCCTATAGGGTTCTGTAGGGTTCCGTCGGGTTCCGTCAGGTTCTGTAGGGTTCCGTAGGGGCCTGTAGTGTTCCACAGGGGCTTGTTGTTTTCCGTAAGTGCCCGCAGGGGTCTGTAGGGGCCTGTAGGATTCCGAAAGCTTCCATAGGGTTCTGTAGGGGCCCGTGGCGTTCCGTATTGTGCCATAATGTTCTCTAGGGGCCCAGAGAATTTGGAAGGGTTCCGAAGAGTTCTGTAGGGTTCTGTAGAGAACGGTAAGGGCCTGTAGGGTTCCTTAGGATTCCATAGAGTTCCGTAGGGGCCCCTAGGGTTCTGTAAGGTTCTGTAGAGTTCCATAGGGTTCTGTAGATAACCGTAAGTGCACGTATGGGTCTTTAGTGTTTAGTAGGGTTCCATGGGTTTCGTAGATTTCCATAGGGACCCATAGGGCTCTGTAAGGTTCCATAGAAATCCGTAGGGTTCTGTAGAGAACGGTAAGGGCCTGTAGGGTTCCTTAGGGTTCCGTAGAGATCCGTAGGGTTCTGTAGAGATCTGTAGGGTTCTGTAGAGAGCGGTAAGGGCCTGGAGGCCTCATTAGGGTTCTGTAGAGTTCCGTAGGGTTCTGAAGAGAATGGTAAGGGCCCGGTAGTGTTCTTTAGTATTTCGTAGAGTTCCGTAGGGTTCTGTAGAGAACCGTAAGGGCCTGCAGGGTTCCTTATGGTTCTGTAGGGTTCAGAAGGGTTCCGTAGAGTTCCGTAGGGTTCTATAGAGAACGGTAAGGGCCTGCAGGGTTCCTTATGGTTCTGTAGGGTTCAGAAGGGTTCCGTAGAGTTCCGTAGGGACCCATAGGGTTCCGTAAGGTTCCTTAGAGATCCATAGCGTTCTGTAGAGAACCGTAAGAGCCCGTAGGTTTCCTTAGGGTTCCATAAAGTTCCGTAGAGTTCCGTAGGGGCCCGTAGGGTTGTGTAGGGTTCCACAGGGGCTGGCAGGGATCCATGTCGACCTGTAGGGTTCTGTAAGTACCCGCAGGGCCCTTTATGGCCCTGTAGTGTTCTCTAGGGACTGACTGGTAGGGTTCTGTAGGTTTCCATAGCGTTCTGTAGAGTTCTGTAGGAGCCCGCAGAGTTCCGTACTGTGCCATAGTGTTCCATAGGGGCCTATAGGGTCCCAAAGGGTTCCGTAGAGTTCCGTAGGGTTCAGTATGGACCCGTAAGGGCCCGTAGGGTTCCTTAGGGTTCCATAGGGTTCCATAGAGTTCCGTAGGGACCTGTAGGGTAATGTAAGGTTCCATAGAGATCCGTAGGGTTCTGTAGAGAACGGTAAGGGCGCGTAGGGTTCCTTAGGGTTTCGTAGGGTTCCTTAGCATTCTGTGGAGTTCTGTAGGGGCCCGTAGAGTTCCATACGGGCCCATAATGTTCCGTAGGGGCCCGTAGGGTTCCGTAAGTTTCCACAGGGCCTCGTAAAGTTCTGTAGGGGCCCGTAGTTTTCTGTAGGGCCCTGTGTTGTTCCGTAGGGGCCTATAGGGTTCTGTAGGGTTCCGTCGGGTTCCGTCAGGTTCTGTAGGGTTCCGTAGGGGCCTGTAGTGTTCCACAGGGGCTTGTTGTTTTCCGTAAGTGCCCGCAGGGGTCTGTAGGGGCCTGTAGGATTCCGAAAGCTTCCATAGGGTTCTGTAGGGGCCCGTGGCGTTCCGTATTGTGCCATAATGTTCTCTAGGGGCCCAGAGAATTTGGAAGGGTTCCGAAGAGTTCTGTAGGGTTCTGTAGAGAACGGTAAGGGCCTGTAGGGTTCCTTAGGATTCCATAGAGTTCCGTAGGGGCCCCTAGGGTTCTGTAAGGTTCTGTAGAGTTCCATAGGGTTCTGTAGATAACCGTAAGTGCACGTATGGGTCTTTAGTGTTTAGTAGGGTTCCATGGGTTTCGTAGATTTCCATAGGGACCCATAGGGCTCTGTAAGGTTCCATAGAAATCCGTAGGGTTCTGTAGAGAACGGTAAGGGCCTGTAGGGTTCCTTAGGGTTCCGTAGAGATCCGTAGGGTTCTGTAGAGAACGGTAAGGGCGTGTAGGGCTCCTTAGGGTTCCGTAGGGTTCTGTAGAGAACGGTAAGGGCGCGTAGGGTTCCTTAGGGTTTCGTAGGGTTCCTTAGCATTCTGTGGAGTTCTGTAGGGGCCCGTAGAGTTCCATACGGGCCCATAATGTTCCGTAGGGGCCCGTAGGGTTCCGTAAGTTTCCACAGGGCCTCGTAAAGTTCTGTAGGGGCCCGTAGTTTTCTGTAGGGCCCTGTGTTGTTCCGTAGGGGCCTATAGGGTTCTGTAGGGTTCCGTCGGGTTCCGTCAGGTTCTGTAGGGTTCCGTAGGGGCCTGTAGTGTTCCACAGGGGCTTGTTGTTTTCCGTAAGTGCCCGCAGGGGTCTGTAGGGGCCTGTAGGATTCCGAAAGCTTCCATAGGGTTCTGTAGGGGCCCGTGGCGTTCCGTATTGTGCCATAATGTTCTCTAGGGGCCCAGAGAATTTGGAAGGGTTCCGAAGAGTTCTGTAGGGTTCTGTAGAGAACGGTAAGGGCCTGTAGGGTTCCTTAGGATTCCATAGAGTTCCGTAGGGGCCCCTAGGGTTCTGTAAGGTTCTGTAGAGTTCCATAGGGTTCTGTAGATAACCGTAAGTGCACGTATGGGTCTTTAGTGTTTAGTAGGGTTCCATGGGTTTCGTAGATTTCCATAGGGACCCATAGGGCTCTGTAAGGTTCCATAGAAATCCGTAGGGTTCTGTAGAGAACGGTAAGGGCCTGTAGGGTTCCTTAGGGTTCCGTAGAGATCCGTAGGGTTCTGTAGAGAACGGTAAGGGCCTGTAGGGCTCCTTAGGGTTCCGTAGGGTTCTGTAGAGAACGGTAAGGGCCTGTAGGGTTCCGTAGAGTACCGTAGGGACCTGTAGGGTTCCGTAGGGTTCCGAAGAGTTCTGTAGGGTTCTATAGAGAATGGTAAGACGCCTAGGGTTCCGTAGGGTTCCTTAGGAGCCCGTAGTGTTCCGTAAGGTTCTGTAGAGATCCATAGGGTTCTGTAGAGAACCGTAAGGGCCCGGAGGGTTTCTTAGGGTTCTGTAGGGTTGCTTAGGGTTCCATAGGGTTCCGTAGAGTTCCGTAGGGACCCATAGGGTTCCGTAGAGATCCGTAGGGTTCTGTAGAGAACGGTAAGGGCCCGTAGGGTTTCTTAGGGTTCTGTAGGGTTGCTTAGGGTTCCATAGGGTTCCGTAGAGTTCCGTAGGGACCCATAGGGTTCCGTAGAGATCCGTAGGGTTCTGTAGAGAACGGTAAGGGCCCATAGGATTGCGTAGAGATCTGTAGGGTTCTGTAGAGAACGGTAAGGGCCCGTAGGGTTCCGTAGAGATCTGTAGGGTTCTGTAGAGAGCGGTAAGGGCCTGGAGGGCTCATTAGGGTTCTGTAGAGTTCCGTAGCGTTCTGAAGAGAATGGTAAGGGCCCGGTAGTGTTCTTTAGTATTTCGTAGAGTTCCGTAGGGTTCTGTAGAGAACGGTAAGGGCCTGCAGGGTTCCTTATGGTTCTGTAGGGTTCAGAAGGGTTCCGTAGAGTTCCGTAGGGTTCTGTAGAGAACGGTAAGGGCCTGCAGGGTTCCTTATGGTTCTGTAGGGTTCAGAAGGGTTCCGTAGAGTTCCGTAGGGAGCCATAGGGTTCCGTAAGGTTCCTTAGAGATCCATAGCGTTCTGTAGAGAACAGTAAGAGCCCATAGGTTTCCTTAGGGTTCCATAAAGTTCCGTAGAGTTCCGTAGGGGCCCGTACGGTTGTGTAGGGTTCCACAGGGGCTGGCAGGGATCCATGTCGACCTGTAGGGTTCTGTAAGTACCCGCAGGGCCCTTTATGGCCCTGTAGTGTTCTCTAGGGACTGACTGGTAGGGTTCTGTAGGTTTCCATAGCATTCTGTAGAGTTCTGTAGGAGCCCGCAGAGTTCCGTACTGTGCCATAGTGTTCCATAGGGGCCTATAGGGTCCCGAAGGGTTCCGTAGAGTTCCGTAGGGTTCAGTATGGACCCGTAAGGGCCCGTAGGGTTCCTTAGGGTTCCATAGGGTTCCATAGAGTTCCGTAGGGACCTGTAGGGTAATGTAAGGTTCCATAGAGATCCGTAGGGTTCTGTAGAGAACGGTAAGGGCCTGTAGGGTTCCTTAGGGTTCCGTAGAGATCCGTAGGGTTCTGAAGAGAATGGTAAGGGCCCGGTAGTGTTCTTTAGTATTTCGTAGAGTTCTGTAGGGTTCTGTAGAGAACGGTAAGGGCCTGTAGGGCTCCTTAGGGTTCCGTAGGGTTCAGAAGAGTTCCGTAGAGTTCCGTAGGGAGCCATAGGGTTCCGTAAGGTTCCTTAGAGATCCATAGCGTTCTGTAGAGAACAGTAAGAGCCCATAGGTTTCCTTAGGGTTCCATAAAGTTCCGTAGAGTTCCGTAGGGACCTGTAGGGTAATGTAAGGTTCCATAGAGATCCGTAGGGTTCTGTAGAGAACGGTAAGGGCGCGTAGGGTTCCTTAGGGTTTCGTAGGGTTCCTTAGCATTCTGTGGAGTTCTGTAGGGGCCCGTAGAGTTCCATACGGGCCCATAATGTTCCGTAGGGGCCCGTAGGGTTCCGTAAGTTTCCACAGGGCCTCGTAAAGTTCTGTAGGGGCCCGTAGTTTTCTGTAGGGCCCTGTGTTGTTCCGTAGGGGCCTATAGGGTTCTGTAGGGTTCCGTCGGGTTCCGTCAGGTTCTGTAGGGTTCCGTAGGGGCCTGTAGTGTTCCACAGGGGCTTGTTGTGTTCCGTAAGTGCCCGCAGGGGTCTGTAGGGGCCTGTAGGATTCCGAAAGCTTCCATAGGGTTCTGTAGGGGCCCGTGGCGTTCCGTATTGTGCCATAATGTTCTCTAGGGGCCCAGAGAATTTGGAAGGGTTCCGAAGAGTTCTGTAGGGTTCTGTAGAGAACGGTAAGGGCCTGTAGGGTTCCTTAGGATTCCATAGAGTTCCGTAGGGGCCCCTAGGGTTCTGTAAGGTTCTGTAGAGTTCCATAGGGTTCTGTAGATAACCGTAAGTGCACGTATGGGTCTTTAGTGTTTAGTAGGGTTCCATGGGTTTCGTAGATTTCCATAGGGACCCATAGGGCTCTGTAAGGTTCCATAGAAATCCGTAGGGTTCTGTAGAGAACGGTAAGGGCCTGTAGGGTTCCTTAGGGTTCCGTAGAGATCCGTAGGGTTCTGTAGAGATCTGTAGGGTTCTGTAGAGAGCGGTAAGGGCCTGGAGGCCTCATTAGGGTTCTGTAGAGTTCCGTAGGGTTCTGAAGAGAATGGTAAGGGCCCGGTAGTGTTCTTTAGTATTTCGTAGAGTTCCGTAGGGTTCTGTAGAGAACCGTAAGGGCCTGCAGGGTTCCTTATGGTTCTGTAGGGTTCAGAAGGGTTCCGTAGAGTTCCGTAGGGTTCTATAGAGAACGGTAAGGGCCTGCAGGGTTCCTTATGGTTCTGTAGGGTTCAGAAGGGTTCCGTAGAGTTCCGTAGGGACCCATAGGGTTCCGTAAGGTTCCTTAGAGATCCATAGCGTTCTGTAGAGAACCGTAAGAGCCCGTAGGTTTCCTTAGGGTTCCATAAAGTTCCGTAGAGTTCCGTAGGGGCCCGTAGGGTTGTGTAGGGTTCCACAGGGGCTGGCAGGGATCCATGTCGACCTGTAGGGTTCTGTAAGTACCCGCAGGGCCCTTTATGGCCCTGTAGTGTTCTCTAGGGACTGACTGGTAGGGTTCTGTAGGTTTCCATAGCGTTCTGTAGAGTTCTGTAGGAGCCCGCAGAGTTCCGTACTGTGCCATAGTGTTCCATAGGGGCCTATAGGGTCCCGAAGGGTTCCGTAGAGTTCCGTAGGGTTCAGTATGGACCCGTAAGGGCCCGTAGGGTTCCTTAGGGTTCCATAGGGTTCCATAGAGTTCCGTAGGGACCTGTAGGGTAATGTAAGGTTCCATAGAGATCCGTAGGGTTCTGTAGAGAACGGTAAGGGCCTGTAGGGTTCCTTAGGGTTCCGTAGAGATCCGTAGGGTTCTGAAGAGAATGGTAAGGGCCCGGTAGTGTTCTTTAGTATTTCGTAGAGTTCTGTAGGGTTCTGTAGAGAACGGTAAGGGCCTGTAGGGCTCCTTAGGGTTCCGTAGGGTTCTGTAGAGAACGGTAAGGGCCTGTAGGGTTCCGTAGAGTACCGTAGGGACCTGTAGGGTTCCGTAGGGTTCCGAAGAGTTCTGTAGGGTTCTGTAGAGAACGGTAAGGGCGCGTAGGGTTCCTTAGGGTTTCGTAGGGTTCCTTAGCATTCTGTGGAGTTCTGTACGGGCCCGTAGAGTTCCATACGGGCCCATAATGTTCCGTAGGGGCCCGTAGGGTTCCGTAAGTTTCCACAGGGCCTCGTAAAGTTCTGTAGGGGCCCGTAGTTTTCTGTAGGGCCCTGTGTTGTTCCGTAGGGGCCTATAGGGTTCTGTAGGGTTCCGTCGGGTTCCGTCAGGTTCTGTAGGGTTCCGTAGGGGCCTGTAGTGTTCCACAGGGGCTTGTTGTTTTCCGTAAGTGCCCGCAGGGGTCTGTAGGGGCCTGTAGGATTCCGAAAGCTTCCATAGGGTTCTGTAGGGGCCCGTGGCGTTCCGTATTGTGCCATAATGTTCTCTAGGGGCCCAGAGAATTTGGAAGGGTTCCGAAGAGTTCTGTAGGGTTCTGTAGAGAACGGTAAGGGCCTGTAGGGTTCCTTAGGATTCCATAGAGTTCCGTAGGGGCCCCTAGGGTTCTGTAAGGTTCTGTAGAGTTCCATAGGGTTCTGTAGATAACCGTAAGTGCACGTATGGGTCTTTAGTGTTTAGTAGGGTTCCATGGGTTTCGTAGATTTCCATAGGGACCCATAGGGCTCTGTAAGGTTCCATAGAAATCCGTAGGGTTCTGTAGAGAACGGTAAGGGCCTGTAGGGTTCCTTAGGGTTCCGTAGAGATCCGTAGGGTTCTGTAGAGATCTGTAGGGTTCTGTAGAGAGCGGTAAGGGCCTGGAGGGCTCATTAGGGTTCTGTAGAGTTCCGTAGGGTTCTGAAGAGAATGGTAAGGGCCCGGTAGTGTTCTTTAGTATTTCGTAGAGTTCCGTAGGGTTCTGTAGAGAACCGTAAGGGCCTGCAGGGTTCCTTATGGTTCTGTAGGGTTCAGAAGGGTTCCGTAGAGTTCCGTAGGGTTCTATAGAGAACGGTAAGGGCCTGCAGGGTTCCTTATGGTTCTGTAGGGTTCAGAAGGGTTCCGTAGAGTTCCGTAGGGACCCATAGGGTTCCGTAAGGTTCCTTAGAGATCCATAGCGTTCTGTAGAGAACCGTAAGAGCCCGTAGGTTTCCTTAGGGTTCCATAAAGTTCCGTAGAGTTCCGTAGGGGCCCGTAGGGTTGTGTAGGGTTCCACAGGGGCTGGCAGGGATCCATGTCGACCTGTAGGGTTCTGTAAGTACCCGCAGGGCCCTTTATGGCCCTGTAGTGTTCTCTAGGGACTGACTGGTAGGGTTCTGTAGGTTTCCATAGCGTTCTGTAGAGTTCTGTAGGAGCCCGCAGAGTTCCGTACTGTGCCATAGTGTTCCATAGGGGCCTATAGGGTCCCGAAGGGTTCCGTAGAGTTCCGTAGGGTTCAGTATGGACCCGTAAGGGCCCGTAGGGTTCCTTAGGGTTCCATAGGGTTCCATAGAGTTCCGTAGGGACCTGTAGGGTAATGTAAGGTTCCATAGAGATCCGTAGGGTTCTGTAGAGAACGGTAAGGGCCTGTAGGGTTCCTTAGGGTTCCGTAGAGATCCGTAGGGTTCTGAAGAGAATGGTAAGGGCCCGGTAGTGTTCTTTAGTATTTCGTAGAGTTCTGTAGGGTTCTGTAGAGAACGGTAAGGGCCTGTAGGGCTCCTTAGGGTTCCGTAGGGTTCTGTAGAGAACGGTAAGGGCCTGTAGGGTTCCGTAGAGTACCGTAGGGACCTGTAGGGTTCCGTAGGGTTCCGAAGAGTTCTGTAGGGTTCTGTAGAGAACGGTAAGGGCGCGTAGGGTTCCTTAGGGTTTCGTAGGGTTCCTTAGCATTCTGTGGAGTTCTGTACGGGCCCGTAGAGTTCCATACGGGCCCATAATGTTCCGTAGGGGCCCGTAGGGTTCCGTAAGTTTCCACAGGGCCTCGTAAAGTTCTGTAGGGGCCCGTAGTTTTCTGTAGGGCCCTGTGTTGTTCCGTAGGGGCCTATAGGGTTCTGTAGGGTTCCGTCGGGTTCCGTCAGGTTCTGTAGGGTTCCGTAGGGGCCTGTAGTGTTCCACAGGGGCTTGTTGTTTTCCGTAAGTGCCCGCAGGGGTCTGTAGGGGCCTGTAGGATTCCGAAAGCTTCCATAGGGTTCTGTAGGGGCCCGTGGCGTTCCGTATTGTGCCATAATGTTCTCTAGGGGCCCAGAGAATTTGGAAGGGTTCCGAAGAGTTCTGTAGGGTTCTGTAGAGAACGGTAAGGGCCTGTAGGGTTCCTTAGGATTCCATAGAGTTCCGTAGGGGCCCCTAGGGTTCTGTAAGGTTCTGTAGAGTTCCATAGGGTTCTGTAGATAACCGTAAGTGCACGTATGGGTCTTTAGTGTTTAGTAGGGTTCCATGGGTTTCGTAGATTTCCATAGGGACCCATAGGGCTCTGTAAGGTTCCATAGAAATCCGTAGGGTTCTGTAGAGAACGGTAAGGGCCTGTAGGGTTCCTTAGGGTTCCGTAGAGATCCGTAGGGTTCTGTAGAGAACGGTAAGGGCGTGTAGGGCTCCTTAGGGTTCCGTAGGGTTCTGTAGAGAACGGTAAGGGCGCGTAGGGTTCCTTAGGGTTTCGTAGGGTTCCTTAGCATTCTGTGGAGTTCTGTAGGGGCCCGTAGAGTTCCATACGGGCCCATAATGTTCCGTAGGGGCCCGTAGGGTTCCGTAAGTTTCCACAGGGCCTCGTAAAGTTCTGTAGGGGCCCGTAGTTTTCTGTAGGGCCCTGTGTTGTTCCGTAGGGGCCTATAGGGTTCTGTAGGGTTCCGTCGGGTTCCGTCAGGTTCTGTAGGGTTCCGTAGGGGCCTGTAGTGTTCCACAGGGGCTTGTTGTTTTCCGTAAGTGCCCGCAGGGGTCTGTAGGGGCCTGTAGGATTCCGAAAGCTTCCATAGGGTTCTGTAGGGGCCCGTGGCGTTCCGTATTGTGCCATAATGTTCTCTAGGGGCCCAGAGAATTTGGAAGGGTTCCGAAGAGTTCTGTAGGGTTCTGTAGAGAACGGTAAGGGCCTGTAGGGTTCCTTAGGATTCCATAGAGTTCCGTAGGGGCCCCTAGGGTTCTGTAAGGTTCTGTAGAGTTCCATAGGGTTCTGTAGATAACCGTAAGTGCACGTATGGGTCTTTAGTGTTTAGTAGGGTTCCATGGGTTTCGTAGATTTCCATAGGGACCCATAGGGCTCTGTAAGGTTCCATAGAAATCCGTAGGGTTCTGTAGAGAACGGTAAGGGCCTGTAGGGTTCCTTAGGGTTCCGTAGAGATCCGTAGGGTTCTGTAGAGAACGGTAAGGGCCTGTAGGGCTCCTTAGGGTTCCGTAGGGTTCTGTAGAGAACGGTAAGGGCCTGTAGGGTTCCGTAGAGTACCGTAGGGACCTGTAGGGTTCCGTAGGGTTCCGAAGAGTTCTGTAGGGTTCTATAGAGAATGGTAAGACGCCTAGGGTTCCGTAGGGTTCCTTAGGAGCCCGTAGTGTTCCGTAAGGTTCTGTAGAGATCCATAGGGTTCTGTAGAGAACCGTAAGGGCCCGGAGGGTTTCTTAGGGTTCTGTAGGGTTGCTTAGGGTTCCATAGGGTTCCGTAGAGTTCCGTAGGGACCCATAGGGTTCCGTAGAGATCCGTAGGGTTCTGTAGAGAACGGTAAGGGCCCGTAGGGTTTCTTAGGGTTCTGTAGGGTTGCTTAGGGTTCCATAGGGTTCCGTAGAGTTCCGTAGGGACCCATAGGGTTCCGTAGAGATCCGTAGGGTTCTGTAGAGAACGGTAAGGGCCCATAGGATTGCGTAGAGATCTGTAGGGTTCTGTAGAGAACGGTAAGGGCCCGTAGGGTTCCGTAGAGATCTGTAGGGTTCTGTAGAGAGCGGTAAGGGCCTGGAGGGCTCATTAGGGTTCTGTAGAGTTCCGTAGCGTTCTGAAGAGAATGGTAAGGGCCCGGTAGTGTTCTTTAGTATTTCGTAGAGTTCCGTAGGGTTCTGTAGAGAACGGTAAGGGCCTGCAGGGTTCCTTATGGTTCTGTAGGGTTCAGAAGGGTTCCGTAGAGTTCCGTAGGGTTCTGTAGAGAACGGTAAGGGCCTGCAGGGTTCCTTATGGTTCTGTAGGGTTCAGAAGGGTTCCGTAGAGTTCCGTAGGGAGCCATAGGGTTCCGTAAGGTTCCTTAGAGATCCATAGCGTTCTGTAGAGAACAGTAAGAGCCCATAGGTTTCCTTAGGGTTCCATAAAGTTCCGTAGAGTTCCGTAGGGGCCCGTACGGTTGTGTAGGGTTCCACAGGGGCTGGCAGGGATCCATGTCGACCTGTAGGGTTCTGTAAGTACCCGCAGGGCCCTTTATGGCCCTGTAGTGTTCTCTAGGGACTGACTGGTAGGGTTCTGTAGGTTTCCATAGCATTCTGTAGAGTTCTGTAGGAGCCCGCAGAGTTCCGTACTGTGCCATAGTGTTCCATAGGGGCCTATAGGGTCCCGAAGGGTTCCGTAGAGTTCCGTAGGGTTCAGTATGGACCCGTAAGGGCCCGTAGGGTTCCTTAGGGTTCCATAGGGTTCCATAGAGTTCCGTAGGGACCTGTAGGGTAATGTAAGGTTCCATAGAGATCCGTAGGGTTCTGTAGAGAACGGTAAGGGCCTGTAGGGTTCCTTAGGGTTCCGTAGAGATCCGTAGGGTTCTGAAGAGAATGGTAAGGGCCCGGTAGTGTTCTTTAGTATTTCGTAGAGTTCTGTAGGGTTCTGTAGAGAACGGTAAGGGCCTGTAGGGCTCCTTAGGGTTCCGTAGGGTTCAGAAGAGTTCCGTAGAGTTCCGTAGGGAGCCATAGGGTTCCGTAAGGTTCCTTAGAGATCCATAGCGTTCTGTAGAGAACAGTAAGAGCCCATAGGTTTCCTTAGGGTTCCATAAAGTTCCGTAGAGTTCCGTAGGGGCCCGTAGGGTTGTGTAGGGTTCCACAGGGGCTGGCAGGGATCCATGTCGACCTGTAGGGTTCTGTAAGTACCCGCAGGGCCCTTTATGGCCCTGTAGTGTTCTCTAGGGACTGACTGGTAGGGTTCTGTAGGTTTCCATAGCGTTCTGTAGAGTTCTGTAGGAGCCCGCAGAGTTCCGTACTGTGCCATAGTGTTCCATAGGGGCCTATAGGGTCCCGAAGGGTTCCGTAGAGTTCCGTAGGGTTCAGTATGGACCCGTAAGGGCCCGTAGGGTTCCTTAGGGTTCCATAGGGTTCCATAGAGTTCCGTAGGGACCTGTAGGGTAATGTAAGGTTCCATAGAGATCCGTAGGGTTCTGTAGAGAACGGTAAGGGCCTGTAGGGTTCCTTAGGGTTCCGTAGAGATCCGTAGGGTTCTGAAGAGAATGGTAAGGGCCCGGTAGTGTTCTTTAGTATTTCGTAGAGTTCTGTAGGGTTCTGTAGAGAACGGTAAGGGCCTGTAGGGCTCCTTAGGGTTCCGTAGGGTTCTGTAGAGAACGGTAAGGGCCTGTAGGGTTCCGTAGAGTACCGTAGGGACCTGTAGGGTTCCGTAGGGTTCCGAAGAGTTCTGTAGGGTTCTGTAGAGAACGGTAAGGGCGCGTAGGGTTCCTTAGGGTTTCGTAGGGTTCCTTAGCATTCTGTGGAGTTCTGTACGGGCCCGTAGAGTTCCATACGGGCCCATAATGTTCCGTAGGGGCCCGTAGGGTTCCGTAAGTTTCCACAGGGCCTCGTAAAGTTCTGTAGGGGCCCGTAGTTTTCTGTAGGGCCCTGTGTTGTTCCGTAGGGGCCTATAGGGTTCTGTAGGGTTCCGTCGGGTTCCGTCAGGTTCTGTAGGGTTCCGTAGGGGCCTGTAGTGTTCCACAGGGGCTTGTTGTTTTCCGTAAGTGCCCGCAGGGGTCTGTAGGGGCCTGTAGGATTCCGAAAGCTTCCATAGGGTTCTGTAGGGGCCCGTGGCGTTCCGTATTGTGCCATAATGTTCTCTAGGGGCCCAGAGAATTTGGAAGGGTTCCGAAGAGTTCTGTAGGGTTCTGTAGAGAACGGTAAGGGCCTGTAGGGTTCCTTAGGATTCCATAGAGTTCCGTAGGGGCCCCTAGGGTTCTGTAAGGTTCTGTAGAGTTCCATAGGGTTCTGTAGATAACCGTAAGTGCACGTATGGGTCTTTAGTGTTTAGTAGGGTTCCATGGGTTTCGTAGATTTCCATAGGGACCCATAGGGCTCTGTAAGGTTCCATAGAAATCCGTAGGGTTCTGTAGAGAACGGTAAGGGCCTGTAGGGTTCCTTAGGGTTCCGTAGAGATCCGTAGGGTTCTGTAGAGATCTGTAGGGTTCTGTAGAGAGCGGTAAGGGCCTGGAGGCCTCATTAGGGTTCTGTAGAGTTCCGTAGGGTTCTGAAGAGAATGGTAAGGGCCCGGTAGTGTTCTTTAGTATTTCGTAGAGTTCCGTAGGGTTCTGTAGAGAACCGTAAGGGCCTGCAGGGTTCCTTATGGTTCTGTAGGGTTCAGAAGGGTTCCGTAGAGTTCCGTAGGGTTCTATAGAGAACGGTAAGGGCCTGCAGGGTTCCTTATGGTTCTGTAGGGTTCAGAAGGGTTCCGTAGAGTTCCGTAGGGACCCATAGGGTTCCGTAAGGTTCCTTAGAGATCCATAGCGTTCTGTAGAGAACCGTAAGAGCCCGTAGGTTTCCTTAGGGTTCCATAAAGTTCCGTAGAGTTCCGTAGGGGCCCGTAGGGTTGTGTAGGGTTCCACAGGGGCTGGCAGGGATCCATGTCGACCTGTAGGGTTCTGTAAGTACCCGCAGGGCCCTTTATGGCCCTGTAGTGTTCTCTAGGGACTGACTGGTAGGGTTCTGTAGGTTTCCATAGCGTTCTGTAGAGTTCTGTAGGAGCCCGCAGAGTTCCGTACTGTGCCATAGTGTTCCATAGGGGCCTATAGGGTCCCGAAGGGTTCCGTAGAGTTCCGTAGGGTTCAGTATGGACCCGTAAGGGCCCGTAGGGTTCCTTAGGGTTCCATAGGGTTCCATAGAGTTCCGTAGGGACCTGTAGGGTAATGTAAGGTTCCATAGAGATCCGTAGGGTTCTGTAGAGAACGGTAAGGGCCTGTAGGGTTCCTTAGGGTTCCGTAGAGATCCGTAGGGTTCTGAAGAGAATGGTAAGGGCCCGGTAGTGTTCTTTAGTATTTCGTAGAGTTCTGTAGGGTTCTGTAGAGAACGGTAAGGGCCTGTAGGGCTCCTTAGGGTTCCGTAGGGTTCTGTAGAGAACGGTAAGGGCCTGTAGGGTTCCGTAGAGTACCGTAGGGACCTGTAGGGTTCCGTAGGGTTCCGAAGAGTTCTGTAGGGTTCTGTAGAGAACGGTAAGGGCGCGTAGGGTTCCTTAGGGTTTCGTAGGGTTCCTTAGCATTCTGTGGAGTTCTGTACGGGCCCGTAGAGTTCCATACGGGCCCATAATGTTCCGTAGGGGCCCGTAGGGTTCCGTAAGTTTCCACAGGGCCTCGTAAAGTTCTGTAGGGGCCCGTAGTTTTCTGTAGGGCCCTGTGTTGTTCCGTAGGGGCCTATAGGGTTCTGTAGGGTTCCGTCGGGTTCCGTCAGGTTCTGTAGGGTTCCGTAGGGGCCTGTAGTGTTCCACAGGGGCTTGTTGTTTTCCGTAAGTGCCCGCAGGGGTCTGTAGGGGCCTGTAGGATTCCGAAAGCTTCCATAGGGTTCTGTAGGGGCCCGTGGCGTTCCGTATTGTGCCATAATGTTCTCTAGGGGCCCAGAGAATTTGGAAGGGTTCCGAAGAGTTCTGTAGGGTTCTGTAGAGAACGGTAAGGGCCTGTAGGGTTCCTTAGGATTCCATAGAGTTCCGTAGGGGCCCCTAGGGTTCTGTAAGGTTCTGTAGAGTTCCATAGGGTTCTGTAGATAACCGTAAGTGCACGTATGGGTCTTTAGTGTTTAGTAGGGTTCCATGGGTTTCGTAGATTTCCATAGGGACCCATAGGGCTCTGTAAGGTTCCATAGAAATCCGTAGGGTTCTGTAGAGAACGGTAAGGGCCTGTAGGGTTCCTTAGGGTTCCGTAGAGATCCGTAGGGTTCTGTAGAGATCTGTAGGGTTCTGTAGAGAGCGGTAAGGGCCTGGAGGCCTCATTAGGGTTCTGTAGAGTTCCGTAGGGTTCTGAAGAGAATGGTAAGGGCCCGGTAGTGTTCTTTAGTATTTCGTAGAGTTCCGTAGGGTTCTGTAGAGAACCGTAAGGGCCTGCAGGGTTCCTTATGGTTCTGTAGGGTTCAGAAGGGTTCCGTAGAGTTCCGTAGGGTTCTATAGAGAACGGTAAGGGCCTGCAGGGTTCCTTATGGTTCTGTAGGGTTCAGAAGGGTTCCGTAGAGTTCCGTAGGGACCCATAGGGTTCCGTAAGGTTCCTTAGAGATCCATAGCGTTCTGTAGAGAACCGTAAGAGCCCGTAGGTTTCCTTAGGGTTCCATAAAGTTCCGTAGAGTTCCGTAGGGGCCCGTAGGGTTGTGTAGGGTTCCACAGGGGCTGGCAGGGATCCATGTCGACCTGTAGGGTTCTGTAAGTACCCGCAGGGCCCTTTATGGCCCTGTAGTGTTCTCTAGGGACTGACTGGTAGGGTTCTGTAGGTTTCCATAGCGTTCTGTAGAGTTCTGTAGGAGCCCGCAGAGTTCCGTACTGTGCCATAGTGTTCCATAGGGGCCTATAGGGTCCCGAAGGGTTCCGTAGAGTTCCGTAGGGTTCAGTATGGACCCGTAAGGGCCCGTAGGGTTCCTTAGGGTTCCATAGGGTTCCATAGAGTTCCGTAGGGACCTGTAGGGTAATGTAAGGTTCCATAGAGATCCGTAGGGTTCTGTAGAGAACGGTAAGGGCCTGTAGGGTTCCTTAGGGTTCCGTAGAGATCCGTAGGGTTCTGAAGAGAATGGTAAGGGCCTGGTAGTGTTCTTTAGTATTTCGTAGAGTTCTGTAGGGTTCTGTAGAGAACGGTAAGGGCCTGTAGGGCTCCTTAGGGTTCCGTAGGGTTCTGTAGAGAACGGTAAGGGCCTGTAGGGTTCCGTAGAGTACCGTAGGGACCTGTAGGGTTCCGTAGGGTTCCGAAGAGTTCTGTAGGGTTCTGTAGAGAACGGTAAGGGCGCGTAGGGTTCCTTAGGGTTTCGTAGGGTTCCTTAGCATTCTGTGGAGTTCTGTACGGGCCCGTAGAGTTCCATACGGGCCCATAATGTTCCGTAGGGGCCCGTAGGGTTCCGTAAGTTTCCACAGGGCCTCGTAAAGTTCTGTAGGGGCCCGTAGTTTTCTGTAGGGCCCTGTGTTGTTCCGTAGGGGCCTATAGGGTTCTGTAGGGTTCCGTCGGGTTCCGTCAGGTTCTGTAGGGTTCCGTAGGGGCCTGTAGTGTTCCACAGGGGCTTGTTGTTTTCCGTAAGTGCCCGCAGGGGTCTGTAGGGGCCTGTAGGATTCCGAAAGCTTCCATAGGGTTCTGTAGGGGCCCGTGGCGTTCCGTATTGTGCCATAATGTTCTCTAGGGGCCCAGAGAATTTGGAAGGGTTCCGAAGAGTTCTGTAGGGTTCTGTAGAGAACGGTAAGGGCCTGTAGGGTTCCTTAGGATTCCATAGAGTTCCGTAGGGGCCCCTAGGGTTCTGTAAGGTTCTGTAGAGTTCCATAGGGTTCTGTAGATAACCGTAAGTGCACGTATGGGTCTTTAGTGTTTAGTAGGGTTCCATGGGTTTCGTAGATTTCCATAGGGACCCATAGGGCTCTGTAAGGTTCCATAGAAATCCGTAGGGTTCTGTAGAGAACGGTAAGGGCCTGTAGGGTTCCTTAGGGTTCCGTAGAGGTCCGTAGGGTTCTGTAGAGAACGGTAAGGGCCTGTAGGGCTCCTTAGGGTTCCGTAGGGTTCTGTAGAGAACGGTAAGGGCCTGTAGGGTTCCGTAGAGTACCGTAGGGACCTGTAGGGTTCCGTAGGGTTCCGAAGAGTTCTGTAGGGTTCTGTAGAGAACGGTAAGGGCCCATAGGGTTCCTTAGAATTCTGTAAGGTTCCGTAGAGATCTGCAGGGTTCTGTAGAGAACTGTAAGGGCCCGTAGGGTTCCTTAGGGTTGCGTAGGGTTCCGTAGATTTCCGTGGGGGCCTGTGGTGTTCCGTAAGGTTCCATAGAAATCCGTAGGGTTCTGTAGAGAATGGTAAGGGTCTGCAGGGTTCCTTAGGGTTCTGTAGGGTTCCGTAGGGTTCCGAAGAGTTCTGTAGGGTTCTGTAGAGAACGGTAAGGGCCCGTAGGGTTCCTTAGAATTCTGTAGAGTTCCGTAGAGTTCCGCAGGGTTCTATAGAGAATGGTAAGACGCGTAGGGTTCCGTAGGGTTCCTTAGGAGCCCGTAGTGTTCCGTAAGGTTCTGTAGAGATCCGTAGGGTTCTGTAGAGAACCGTAAGGGCCCGTAGGGTTTCTTAGGGTTCTGTAGGGTTGCTTAGGGTTCCATAGGGTTCCGTAGAGTTCCGTAGGGACCCATAGGGTTCCGTAGAGATCCGTAGGGTTCTGTAGAGAACGGTAAGGGCCCGTAGGGTTCCGTAGATATCTGTAGGGTTCTGTAGAGAATGGTAAGGGCCCGTAGGGTTCCTTAGAATTCTGTAGAGTTCCGTAGAGTTCCGCAGGGTTCTATAGAGAATGGTAAGACGCGTAGGGTTCCGTAGGGTTCCTTAGGAGCCCGTAGTGTTCCGTAAGGTTCTGTAGAGATCCATAGGGTTCTGTAGAGAACCGTAAGGGCCCGTAGGGTTTCTTAGGGTTCTGTAGGGTTGCTTAGGGTTCCATAGGGTTCCGTAGAGTTCCGTAGGGACCCATAGGGTTCCGTAGAGATCCGTAGGGTTCTGTAGAGAACGGTAAGGGCCCGTAGGGTTTCTTAGGGTTCTGTAGGGTTGCTTAGGGTTCCATAGGGTTCCGTAGAGTTCCGTAGGGACCCATAGGGTTCCGTAGAGATCCGTAGGGTTCTGTAGAGAACGGTAAGGGCCAGTAGGGTTCCGTAGAGATCTGTAGGGTTCTGTAGAGAACGGTAAGGGCCCGTAGGGTTCCGTAGAGATCTGTAGGGTTCTGTAGAGAACGGTAAGGGCCTGTAGGGTTCCTTAGGGTTCCGTAGAGATCCGTAGGGTTCTGAAGAGAATGGTAAGGGCCTGGTAGTGTTCTTTAGTATTTCGTAGAGTTCTGTAGGGTTCTGTAGAGAACGGTAAGGGCCTGTAGGGCTCCTTAGGGTTCCGTAGGGTTCTGTAGAGAACGGTAAGGGCCTGTAGGGTTCCGTAGAGTACCGTAGGGACCTGTAGGGTTCCGTAGGGTTCCGAAGAGTTCTGTAGGGTTCTGTAGAGAACGGTAAGGGCGCGTAGGGTTCCTTAGGGTTTCGTAGGGTTCCTTAGCATTCTGTGGAGTTCTGTACGGGCCCGTAGAGTTCCATACGGGCCCATAATGTTCCGTAGGGGCCCGTAGGGTTCCGTAAGTTTCCACAGGGCCTCGTAAAGTTCTGTAGGGGCCCGTAGTTTTCTGTAGGGCCCTGTGTTGTTCCGTAGGGGCCTATAGGGTTCTGTAGGGTTCCGTCGGGTTCCGTCAGGTTCTGTAGGGTTCCGTAGGGGCCTGTAGTGTTCCACAGGGGCTTGTTGTTTTCCGTAAGTGCCCGCAGGGGTCTGTAGGGGCCTGTAGGATTCCGAAAGCTTCCATAGGGTTCTGTAGGGGCCCGTGGCGTTCCGTATTGTGCCATAATGTTCTCTAGGGGCCCAGAGAATTTGGAAGGGTTCCGAAGAGTTCTGTAGGGTTCTGTAGAGAACGGTAAGGGCCTGTAGGGTTCCTTAGGATTCCATAGAGTTCCGTAGGGGCCCCTAGGGTTCTGTAAGGTTCTGTAGAGTTCCATAGGGTTCTGTAGATAACCGTAAGTGCACGTATGGGTCTTTAGTGTTTAGTAGGGTTCCATGGGTTTCGTAGATTTCCATAGGGACCCATAGGGCTCTGTAAGGTTCCATAGAAATCCGTAGGGTTCTGTAGAGAACGGTAAGGGCCTGTAGGGTTCCTTAGGGTTCCGTAGAGATCCGTAGGGTTCTGTAGAGATCTGTAGGGTTCTGTAGAGAGCGGTAAGGGCCTGGAGGCCTCATTAGGGTTCTGTAGAGTTCCGTAGGGTTCTGAAGAGAATGGTAAGGGCCCGGTAGTGTTCTTTAGTATTTCGTAGAGTTCCGTAGGGTTCTGTAGAGAACCGTAAGGGCCTGCAGGGTTCCTTATGGTTCTGTAGGGTTCAGAAGGGTTCCGTAGAGTTCCGTAGGGTTCTATAGAGAACGGTAAGGGCCTGCAGGGTTCCTTATGGTTCTGTAGGGTTCAGAAGGGTTCCGTAGAGTTCCGTAGGGACCCATAGGGTTCCGTAAGGTTCCTTAGAGATCCATAGCGTTCTGTAGAGAACCGTAAGAGCCCGTAGGTTTCCTTAGGGTTCCATAAAGTTCCGTAGAGTTCCGTAGGGGCCCGTAGGGTTGTGTAGGGTTCCACAGGGGCTGGCAGGGATCCATGTCGACCTGTAGGGTTCTGTAAGTACCCGCAGGGCCCTTTATGGCCCTGTAGTGTTCTCTAGGGACTGACTGGTAGGGTTCTGTAGGTTTCCATAGCGTTCTGTAGAGTTCTGTAGGAGCCCGCAGAGTTCCGTACTGTGCCATAGTGTTCCATAGGGGCCTATAGGGTCCCGAAGGGTTCCGTAGAGTTCCGTAGGGTTCAGTATGGACCCGTAAGGGCCCGTAGGGTTCCTTAGGGTTCCATAGGGTTCCATAGAGTTCCGTAGGGACCTGTAGGGTAATGTAAGGTTCCATAGAGATCCGTAGGGTTCTGTAGAGAACGGTAAGGGCGCGTAGGGTTCCTTAGGGTTTCGTAGGGTTCCTTAGCATTCTGTGGAGTTCTGTAGGGGCCCGTAGAGTTCCATACGGGCCCATAATGTTCCGTAGGGGCCCGTAGGGTTCCGTAAGTTTCCACAGGGCCTCGTAAAGTTCTGTAGGGGCCCGTAGTTTTCTGTAGGGCCCTGTGTTGTTCCGTAGGGGCCTATAGGGTTCTGTAGGGTTCCGTCGGGTTCCGTCAGGTTCTGTAGGGTTCCGTAGGGGCCTGTAGTGTTCCACAGGGGCTTGTTGTTTTCCGTAAGTGCCCGCAGGGGTCTGTAGGGGCCTGTAGGATTCCGAAAGCTTCCATAGGGTTCTGTAGGGGCCCGTGGCGTTCCGTATTGTGCCATAATGTTCTCTAGGGGCCCAGAGAATTTGGAAGGGTTCCGAAGAGTTCTGTAGGGTTCTGTAGAGAACGGTAAGGGCCTGTAGGGTTCCTTAGGATTCCATAGAGTTCCGTAGGGGCCCCTAGGGTTCTGTAAGGTTCTGTAGAGTTCCATAGGGTTCTGTAGATAACCGTAAGTGCACGTATGGGTCTTTAGTGTTTAGTAGGGTTCCATGGGTTTCGTAGATTTCCATAGGGACCCATAGGGCTCTGTAAGGTTCCATAGAAATCCGTAGGGTTCTGTAGAGAACGGTAAGGGCCTGTAGGGTTCCTTAGGGTTCCGTAGAGATCCGTAGGGTTCTGTAGAGATCTGTAGGGTTCTGTAGAGAGCGGTAAGGGCCTGGAGGCCTCATTAGGGTTCTGTAGAGTTCCGTAGGGTTCTGAAGAGAATGGTAAGGGCCCGGTAGTGTTCTTTAGTATTTCGTAGAGTTCCGTAGGGTTCTGTAGAGAACCGTAAGGGCCTGCAGGGTTCCTTATGGTTCTGTAGGGTTCAGAAGGGTTCCGTAGAGTTCCGTAGGGTTCTATAGAGAACGGTAAGGGCCTGCAGGGTTCCTTATGGTTCTGTAGGGTTCAGAAGGGTTCCGTAGAGTTCCGTAGGGACCCATAGGGTTCCGTAAGGTTCCTTAGAGATCCATAGCGTTCTGTAGAGAACCGTAAGAGCCCGTAGGTTTCCTTAGGGTTCCATAAAGTTCCGTAGAGTTCCGTAGGGGCCCGTAGGGTTGTGTAGGGTTCCACAGGGGCTGGCAGGGATCCATGTCGACCTGTAGGGTTCTGTAAGTACCCGCAGGGCCCTTTATGGCCCTGTAGTGTTCTCTAGGGACTGACTGGTAGGGTTCTGTAGGTTTCCATAGCGTTCTGTAGAGTTCTGTAGGAGCCCGCAGAGTTCCGTACTGTGCCATAGTGTTCCATAGGGGCCTATAGGGTCCCGAAGGGTTCCGTAGAGTTCCGTAGGGTTCAGTATGGACCCGTAAGGGCCCGTAGGGTTCCTTAGGGTTCCATAGGGTTCCATAGAGTTCCGTAGGGACCTGTAGGGTAATGTAAGGTTCCATAGAGATCCGTAGGGTTCTGTAGAGAACGGTAAGGGCCTGTAGGGTTCCTTAGGGTTCCGTAGAGATCCGTAGGGTTCTGAAGAGAATGGTAAGGGCCTGGTAGTGTTCTTTAGTATTTCGTAGAGTTCTGTAGGGTTCTGTAGAGAACGGTAAGGGCCTGTAGGGCTCCTTAGGGTTCCGTAGGGTTCTGTAGAGAACGGTAAGGGCCTGTAGGGTTCCGTAGAGTACCGTAGGGACCTGTAGGGTTCCGTAGGGTTCCGAAGAGTTCTGTAGGGTTCTGTAGAGAACGGTAAGGGCGCGTAGGGTTCCTTAGGGTTTCGTAGGGTTCCTTAGCATTCTGTGGAGTTCTGTACGGGCCCGTAGAGTTCCATACGGGCCCATAATGTTCCGTAGGGGCCCGTAGGGTTCCGTAAGTTTCCACAGGGCCTCGTAAAGTTCTGTAGGGGCCCGTAGTTTTCTGTAGGGCCCTGTGTTGTTCCGTAGGGGCCTATAGGGTTCTGTAGGGTTCCGTCGGGTTCCGTCAGGTTCTGTAGGGTTCCGTAGGGGCCTGTAGTGTTCCACAGGGGCTTGTTGTTTTCCGTAAGTGCCCGCAGGGGTCTGTAGGGGCCTGTAGGATTCCGAAAGCTTCCATAGGGTTCTGTAGGGGCCCGTGGCGTTCCGTATTGTGCCATAATGTTCTCTAGGGGCCCAGAGAATTTGGAAGGGTTCCGAAGAGTTCTGTAGGGTTCTGTAGAGAACGGTAAGGGCCTGTAGGGTTCCTTAGGATTCCATAGAGTTCCGTAGGGGCCCCTAGGGTTCTGTAAGGTTCTGTAGAGTTCCATAGGGTTCTGTAGATAACCGTAAGTGCACGTATGGGTCTTTAGTGTTTAGTAGGGTTCCATGGGTTTCGTAGATTTCCATAGGGACCCATAGGGCTCTGTAAGGTTCCATAGAAATCCGTAGGGTTCTGTAGAGAACGGTAAGGGCCTGTAGGGTTCCTTAGGGTTCCGTAGAGATCCGTAGGGTTCTGTAGAGATCTGTAGGGTTCTGTAGAGAGCGGTAAGGGCCTGGAGGCCTCATTAGGGTTCTGTAGAGTTCCGTAGGGTTCTGAAGAGAATGGTAAGGGCCCGGTAGTGTTCTTTAGTATTTCGTAGAGTTCCGTAGGGTTCTGTAGAGAACCGTAAGGGCCTGCAGGGTTCCTTATGGTTCTGTAGGGTTCAGAAGGGTTCCGTAGAGTTCCGTAGGGTTCTATAGAGAACGGTAAGGGCCTGCAGGGTTCCTTATGGTTCTGTAGGGTTCAGAAGGGTTCCGTAGAGTTCCGTAGGGACCCATAGGGTTCCGTAAGGTTCCTTAGAGATCCATAGCGTTCTGTAGAGAACCGTAAGAGCCCGTAGGTTTCCTTAGGGTTCCATAAAGTTCCGTAGAGTTCCGTAGGGGCCCGTAGGGTTGTGTAGGGTTCCACAGGGGCTGGCAGGGATCCATGTCGACCTGTAGGGTTCTGTAAGTACCCGCAGGGCCCTTTATGGCCCTGTAGTGTTCTCTAGGGACTGACTGGTAGGGTTCTGTAGGTTTCCATAGCGTTCTGTAGAGTTCTGTAGGAGCCCGCAGAGTTCCGTACTGTGCCATAGTGTTCCATAGGGGCCTATAGGGTCCCGAAGGGTTCCGTAGAGTTCCGTAGGGTTCAGTATGGACCCGTAAGGGCCCGTAGGGTTCCTTAGGGTTCCATAGGGTTCCATAGAGTTCCGTAGGGACCTGTAGGGTAATGTAAGGTTCCATAGAGATCCGTAGGGTTCTGTAGAGAACGGTAAGGGCGCGTAGGGTTCCTTAGGGTTTCGTAGGGTTCCTTAGCATTCTGTGGAGTTCTGTAGGGGCCCGTAGAGTTCCATACGGGCCCATAATGTTCCGTAGGGGCCCGTAGGGTTCCGTAAGTTTCCACAGGGCCTCGTAAAGTTCTGTAGGGGCCCGTAGTTTTCTGTAGGGCCCTGTGTTGTTCCGTAGGGGCCTATAGGGTTCTGTAGGGTTCCGTCGGGTTCCGTCAGGTTCTGTAGGGTTCCGTAGGGGCCTGTAGTGTTCCACAGGGGCTTGTTGTGTTCCGTAAGTGCCCGCAGGGGTCTGTAGGGGCCTGTAGGATTCCGAAAGCTTCCATAGGGTTCTGTAGGGGCCCGTGGCGTTCCGTATTGTGCCATAATGTTCTCTAGGGGCCCAGAGAATTTGGAAGGGTTCCGAAGAGTTCTGTAGGGTTCTGTAGAGAACGGTAAGGGCCTGTAGGGTTCCTTAGGATTCCATAGAGTTCCGTAGGGGCCCCTAGGGTTCTGTAAGGTTCTGTAGAGTTCCATAGGGTTCTGTAGATAACCGTAAGTGCACGTATGGGTCTTTAGTGTTTAGTAGGGTTCCATGGGTTTCGTAGATTTCCATAGGGACCCATAGGGCTCTGTAAGGTTCCATAGAAATCCGTAGGGTTCTGTAGAGAACGGTAAGGGCCTGTAGGGTTCCTTAGGGTTCCGTAGAGATCCGTAGGGTTCTGTAGAGAACGGTAAGGGCCTGTAGGGCTCCTTAGGGTTCCGTAGGGTTCTGTAGAGAACGGTAAGGGCCTGTAGGGTTCCGTAGAGTACCGTAGGGACCTGTAGGGTTCCGTAGGGTTCCGAAGAGTTCTGTAGGGTTCTGTAGAGAACGGTAAGGGCCCATAGGGTTCCTTAGTATTCTGTAAGGTTCCGTAGAGATCTGCAGGGTTCTGTAGAGAACTGTAAGGGCCCGTAGGGTTCCTTAGGGTTGCGTAGGGTTCCGTAGATTTCCGTGGGGGCCTGTAGTGTTCCGTAAGGTTCCATAGAAATCCGTAGGGTTCTGTAGAGAATGGTAAGGGTCTGCAGGGTTCCTTAGGGTTCTGTAGGGTTCCGTAGGGTTCCGAAGAGTTCTGTAGGGTTCTGTAGAGAACGGTAAGGGCCCGTAGGGTTCCTTAGAATTCTGTAGAGTTCCGTAGAGTTCCGCAGGGTTCTATAGAGAATGGTAAGACGCGTAGGGTTCCGTAGGGTTCCTTAGGAGCCCGTAGTGTTCCGTAAGGTTCTGTAGAGATCCGTAGGGTTCTGTAGAGAACCGTAAGGGCCCGTAGGGTTTCTTAGGGTTCTGTAGGGTTGCTTAGGGTTCCATAGGGTTCCGTAGAGTTCCGTAGGGACCCATAGGGTTCCGTAGAGATCCGTAGGGTTCTGTAGAGAACGGTAAGGGCCCGTAGGGTTCCGCAGAGATCTGTAGGGTTCTGTAGAGAACGGTAAGGGCCCGTAGGGTTCCTTAGAATTCTGTAGAGTTCCGTAGAGTTCCGCAGGGTTCTATAGAGAATGGTAAGACGCGTAGGGTTCCGTAGGGTTCCTTAGGAGCCCGTAGTGTTCCGTAAGGTTCTGTAGAGATCCGTAGGGTTCTGTAGAGAACCGTAAGGGCCCGTAGGGTTTCTTAGGGTTCTGTAGGGTTGCTTAGGGTTCCATAGGGTTCCGTAGAGTTCCGTAGGGACCCATAGGGTTCCGTAGAGATCCGTAGGGTTCTGTAGAGGACGGTAAGGGCCCGTAGGGTTTCTTAGGGTTCTGTAGGGTTGCTTAGGGTTCCATAGGGTTCCGTAGAGTTCCTTAGGGACCCATAGGGTTCCGTAGAGATCCGTAGGGTTCTGTAGAGAACGGTAAGGGCCCGTAGGGTTCCGTAGAGATCTGTAGGGTTCTGTAGAGAGCGGTAAGGGCCTGGAGGGCTCATTAGGGTTCTGTAGAGTTCCGTAGGGTTCTGAAGAGAATGGTAAGGGCCCGGTAGTGTTCTTTAGTATTTCGTAGAGTTCCGTAGGGTTCTGTAGAGAACCGTAAGGGCCTGCAGGGTTCCTTATGGTTCTGTAGGGTTCAGAAGGGTTCCGTAGAGTTCCGTAGGGTTCTATAGAGAACGGTAAGGGCCTGCAGGGTTCCTTATGGTTCTGTAGGGTTCAGAAGGGTTCCGTAGAGTTCCGTAGGGACCCATAGGGTTCCGTAAGGTTCCTTAGAGATCCATAGCGTTCTGTAGAGAACCGTAAGAGCCCGTAGGTTTCCTTAGGGTTCCATAAAGTTCCGTAGAGTTCCGTAGGGGCCCGTAGGGTTGTGTAGGGTTCCACAGGGGCTGGCAGGGATCCATGTCGACCTGTAGGGTTCTGTAAGTACCCGCAGGGCCCTTTATGGCCCTGTAGTGTTCTCTAGGGACTGACTGGTAGGGTTCTGTAGGTTTCCATAGCGTTCTGTAGAGTTCTGTAGGAGCCCGCAGAGTTCCGTACTGTGCCATAGTGTTCCATAGGGGCCTATAGGGTCCCGAAGGGTTCCGTAGAGTTCCGTAGGGTTCAGTATGGACCCGTAAGGGCCCGTAGGGTTCCTTAGGGTTCCATAGGGTTCCATAGAGTTCCGTAGGGACCTGTAGGGTAATGTAAGGTTCCATAGAGATCCGTAGGGTTCTGTAGAGAACGGTAAGGGCGCATAGGGTTCCTTAGGGTTTCGTAGGGTTCCTTAGCATTCTGTGGAGTTCTGTAGGGGCCCGTAGAGTTCCATACGGGCCCATAATGTTCCGTAGGGGCCCGTAGGGTTCCGTAAGTTTCCACAGGGCCTCGTAAAGTTCTGTAGGGGCCCGTAGTTTTCTGTAGGGCCCTGTGTTGTTCCGTAGGGGCCTATAGGGTTCTGTAGGGTTCCGTCGGGTTCCGTCAGGTTCTGTAGGGTTCCGTAGGGGCCTGTAGTGTTCCACAGGGGCTTGTTGTTTTCCGTAAGTGCCCGCAGGGGTCTGTAGGGGCCTGTAGGATTCCGAAAGCTTCCATAGGGTTCTGTAGGGGCCCGTGGCGTTCCGTATTGTGCCATAATGTTCTCTAGGGGCCCAGAGAATTTGGAAGGGTTCCGAAGAGTTCTGTAGGGTTCTGTAGAGAACGGTAAGGGCCTGTAGGGTTCCTTAGGATTCCATAGAGTTCCGTAGGGGCCCCTAGGGTTCTGTAAGGTTCTGTAGAGTTCCATAGGGTTCTGTAGATAACCGTAAGTGCACGTATGGGTCTTTAGTGTTTAGTAGGGTTCCATGGGTTTCGTAGATTTCCATAGGGACCCATAGGGCTCTGTAAGGTTCCATAGAAATCCGTAGGGTTCTGTAGAGAACGGTAAGGGCCTGTAGGGTTCCTTAGGGTTCCGTAGAGATCCGTAGGGTTCTGTAGAGAACGGTAAGGGCCTGTAGGGCTCCTTAGGGTTCCGTAGGGTTCTGTAGAGAACGGTAAGGGCCTGTAGGGTTCCGTAGAGTACCGTAGGGACCTGTAGGGTTCCGTAGGGTTCCGAAGAGTTCTGTAGGGTTCTGTAGAGAACGGTAAGGGCCCATAGGGTTCCTTAGAATTCTGTAAGGTTCCGTAGAGATCTGCAGGGTTCTGTAGAGAACTGTAAGGGCCCGTAGGGTTCCTTAGGGTTGCGTAGGGTTCTGTAGATTTCCGTGGGGGCCTGTAGTGTTCCGTAAGGTTCCATAGAAATCCGTAGGGTTCTGTAGAGAATGGTAAGGGTCTGCAGGGTTCCTTAGGGTTCTGTAGGGTTCCGTAGGGTTCCGAAGAGTTCTGTAGGGTTCTGTAGAGAACGGTAAGGGCCCGTAGGGTTCCTTAGAATTCTGTAGAGTTCCGTAGAGTTCCGCAGGGTTCTATAGAGAATGGTAAGACGCGTAGGGTTCCGTAGGGTTCCTTAGGAGCCCGTAGTGTTCCGTAAGGTTCTGTAGAGATCCGTAGGGTTCTGTAGAGAACCGTAAGGGCCCGTAGGGTTTCTTAGGGTTCTGTAGGGTTGCTTAGGGTTCCATAGGGTTCCGTAGAGTTCCGTAGGGACCCATAGGGTTCCGTAGAGATCCGTAGGGTTCTGTAGAGAACGGTAAGGGCCCGTAGGGTTCCGTAGAGATCTGTAGGGTTCTGTAGAGAACGGTAAGGGCCCGTAGGGTTCCTTAGAATTCTGTAGAGTTCCGTAGAGTTCCGCAGGGTTCTATAGAGAATGGTAAGACGCGTAGGGTTCCGTAGGGTTCCTTAGGAGCCCGTAGTGTTCCGTAAGGTTCTGTAGAGATCCATAGGGTTCTGTAGAGAACCGTAAGGGCCCGTAGGGTTTCTTAGGGTTCTGTAGGGTTGCTTAGGGTTCCATAGGGTTCCGTAGAGTTCCGTAGGGACCCATAGGGTTCCGTAGAGATCCGTAGGGTTCTGTAGAGAACGGTAAGGGCCCGTAGGGTTTCTTAGGGTTCTGTAGGGTTGCTTAGGGTTCCATAGGGTTCCGTAGAGTTCCGTAGGGACCCATAGGGTTCCGTAGAGATCCGTAGGGTTCTGTAGAGAACGGTAAGGGCCCGTAGGGTTCCGTAGAGATCTGTAGGGTTCTGTAGAGAGCGGTAAGGGCCTGGAGGGCTCATTAGGGTTCTGTAGAGTTCCGTAGGGTTCTGAAGAGAATGGTAAGGGCCCGGTAGTGTTCTTTAGTATTTCGTAGAGTTCCGTAGGGTTCTGTAGAGAACCGTAAGGGCCTGCAGGGTTCCTTATGGTTCTGTAGGGTTCAGAAGGGTTCCGTAGAGTTCCGTAGGGTTCTATAGAGAACGGTAAGGGCCTGCAGGGTTCCTTATGGTTCTGTAGGGTTCAGAAGGGTTCCGTAGAGTTCCGTAGGGACCCATAGGGTTCCGTAAGGTTCCTTAGAGATCCATAGCGTTCTGTAGAGAACCGTAAGAGCCCGTAGGTTTCCTTAGGGTTCCATAAAGTTCCGTAGAGTTCCGTAGGGGCCCGTAGGGTTGTGTAGGGTTCCACAGGGGCTGGCAGGGATCCATGTCGACCTGTAGGGTTCTGTAAGTACCCGCAGGGCCCTTTATGGCCCTGTAGTGTTCTCTAGGGACTGACTGGTAGGGTTCTGTAGGTTTCCATAGCGTTCTGTAGAGTTCTGTAGGAGCCCGCAGAGTTCCGTACTGTGCCATAGTGTTCCATAGGGGCCTATAGGGTCCCGAAGGGTTCCGTAGAGTTCCGTAGGGTTCAGTATGGACCCGTAAGGGCCCGTAGGGTTCCTTAGGGTTCCATAGGGTTCCATAGAGTTCCGTAGGGACCTGTAGGGTAATGTAAGGTTCCATAGAGATCCGTAGGGACCTGTAGAGAACGGTAAGGGCGCGTAGGGTTCCTTAGGGTTTCGTAGGGTCCTTAGCATTCTGTGGAGTTCTGTAGGGGCCCGTAGAGTTCCATACGGGCCCATAATGTTCCGTAGGGGCCCGTAGGGTTCCGTAAGTTTCCACAGGGCCTCGTAAAGTTCTGTAGGGGCCCGTAGTTTTCTGTAGGGCCCTGTGTTGTTCCGTAGGGGCCTATAGGGTTCTGTAGGGTTCCGTCGGGTTCCGTCAGGTTCTGTAGGGTTCCGTAGGGGCCTGTAGTGTTCCACAGGGGCTTGTTGTTTTCCGTAAGTGCCCGCAGGGGTCTGTAGGGGCCTGTAGGATTCCGAAAGCTTCCATAGGGTTCTGTAGGGGCCCGTGGCGTTCCGTATTGTGCCATAATGTTCTCTAGGGGCCCAGAGAATTTGGAAGGGTTCCGAAGAGTTCTGTAGGGTTCTGTAGAGAACGGTAAGGGCCTGTAGGGTTCCTTAGGATTCCATAGAGTTCCGTAGGGGCCCCTAGGGTTCTGTAAGGTTCTGTAGAGTTCCATAGGGTTCTGTAGATAACCGTAAGTGCACGTATGGGTCTTTAGTGTTTAGTAGGGTTCCATGGGTTTCGTAGATTTCCATAGGGACCCATAGGGCTCTGTAAGGTTCCATAGAAATCCGTAGGGTTCTGTAGAGAACGGTAAGGGCCTGTAGGGTTCCTTAGGGTTCCGTAGAGATCCGTAGGGTTCTGTAGAGAACGGTAAGGGCGTGTAGGGCTCCTTAGGGTTCCGTAGGGTTCTGTAGAGAACGGTAAGGGCCTGTAGGGTTCCGTAGAGTACCGTAGGGACCTGTAGGGTTCCGTAGGGTTCCGAAGAGTTCTGTAGGGTTCTGTAGAGAACGGTAAGGGCCCATAGGGTTCCTTAGTATTCTGTAAGGTTCCGTAGAGATCTGCAGGGTTCTGTAGGGAACTGTAAGGGCCCATAGGGTTCCTTAGGGTTGCGTAGGGTTCCGTAGATTTCCGTGGGGGCCTGTAGTGTTCCGTAAGGTTCCATAGAAATCCGTAGGGTTCTGTAGAGAATGGTAAGGGTCTGCAGGGTTCCTTAGGGTTCTGTAGGGTTCCGTAGGGTTCCGAAGAGTTCTGTAGGGTTCTGTAGAGAACGGTAAGGGCCCGTAGGGTTCCTTAGAATTCTGTAGAGTTCCGTAGAGTTCCGCAGGGTTCTATAGAGAATGGTAAGACGCGTAGGGTTCCGTAGGGTTCCTTAGGAGCCCGTAGTGTTCCGTAAGGTTCTGTAGAGATCCGTAGGGTTCTGTAGAGAACCGTAAGGGCCCGTAGGGTTTCTTAGGGTTCTGTAGGGTTGCTTAGGGTTCCATAGGGTTCCGTAGAGTTCCGTAGGGACCCATAGGGTTCCGTAGAGATCCGTAGGGTTCTGTAGAGAACGGTAAGGGCCCGTAGGGTTTCTTAGGGTTCTGTAGGGTTGCTTAGGGTTCCATAGGGTTCCGTAGAGTTCCGTAGGGACCCATAGGGTTCCGTAGAGATCCGTAGGGTTCTGTAGAGAACGGTAAGGGCCCGTAGGGTTCCGTAGAGATCTGTAGGGTTCTGTAGAGAACGGTAAGGGCCCGTAGGGTTCCGTAGAGATCTGTAGGGTTCTGTAGAGAGCGGTAAGGGCCTGGAGGGCTCATTAGGGTTCTGTAGAGTTCCGTAGGGTTCTGAAGAGAATGGTAAGGGCCCGGTAGTGTTCTTTAGTATTTCGTAGAGTTCCGTAGGGTTCTGTAGAGAACGGTAAGGGCCTGCAGGGTTCCTTATGGTTCTGTAGGGTTCAGAAGGGTTCCGTAGAGTTCCGTAGGGTTCTATAGAGAACGGTAAGGGCCTGCAGGGTTCCTTATGGTTCTGTAGGGTTCAGAAGGGTTCCGTAGAGTTCCGTAGGGACCCATAGGGTTCCGTAAGGTTCCTTAGAGATCCATAGCGTTCTGTAGAGAACCGTAAGAGCCCGTAGGTTTCCTTAGGGTTCCATAAAGTTCCGTAGAGTTCCGTAGGGGCCCGTAGGGTTGTGTAGGGTTCCACAGGGGCTGGCAGGGATCCATGTCGACCTGTAGGGTTCTGTAAGTACCCGCAGGGCCCTTTATGGCCCTGTAGTGTTCTCTAGGGACTGACTGGTAGGGTTCTGTAGGTTTCCATAGCGTTCTGTAGAGTTCTGTAGGAGCCCGCAGAGTTCCGTACTGTGCCATAGTGTTCCATAGGGGCCTATAGGGTCCCGAAGGGTTCCGTAGAGTTCCGTAGGGTTCAGTATGGACCCGTAAGGGCCCGTAGGGTTCCTTAGGGTTCCATAGGGTTCCATAGAGTTCCGTAGGGACCTGTAGGGTAATGTAAGGTTCCATAGAGATCCGTAGGGACCTGTAGAGAACGGTAAGGGCGCGTAGGGTTCCTTAGGGTTTCGTAGGGTCCTTAGCATTCTGTGGAGTTCTGTAGGGGCCCGTAGAGTTCCATACGGGCCCATAATGTTCCGTAGGGGCCCGTAGGGTTCCGTAAGTTTCCACAGGGCCTCGTAAAGTTCTGTAGGGGCCCGTAGTTTTCTGTAGGGCCCTGTGTTGTTCCGTAGGGGCCTATAGGGTTCTGTAGGGTTCCGTCGGGTTCCGTCAGGTTCTGTAGGGTTCCGTAGGGGCCTGTAGTGTTCCACAGGGGCTTGTTGTTTTCCGTAAGTGCCCGCAGGGGTCTGTAGGGGCCTGTAGGATTCCGAAAGCTTCCATAGGGTTCTGTAGGGGCCCGTGGCGTTCCGTATTGTGCCATAATGTTCTCTAGGGGCCCAGAGAATTTGGAAGGGTTCCGAAGAGTTCTGTAGGGTTCTGTAGAGAACGGTAAGGGCCTGTAGGGTTCCTTAGGATTCCATAGAGTTCCGTAGGGGCCCCTAGGGTTCTGTAAGGTTCTGTAGAGTTCCATAGGGTTCTGTAGATAACCGTAAGTGCACGTATGGGTCTTTAGTGTTTAGTAGGGTTCCATGGGTTTCGTAGATTTCCATAGGGACCCATAGGGCTCTGTAAGGTTCCATAGAAATCCGTAGGGTTCTGTAGAGAACGGTAAGGGCCTGTAGGGTTCCTTAGGGTTCCGTAGAGATCCGTAGGGTTCTGTAGAGAACGGTAAGGGCGTGTAGGGCTCCTTAGGGTTCCGTAGGGTTCTGTAGAGAACGGTAAGGGCGCGTAGGGTTCCTTAGGGTTTCGTAGGGTTCCTTAGCATTCTGTGGAGTTCTGTAGGGGCCCGTAGAGTTCCATACGGGCCCATAATGTTCCGTAGGGGCCCGTAGGGTTCCGTAAGTTTCCACAGGGCCTCGTAAAGTTCTGTAGGGGCCCGTAGTTTTCTGTAGGGCCCTGTGTTGTTCCGTAGGGGCCTATAGGGTTCTGTAGGGTTCCGTCGGGTTCCGTCAGGTTCTGTAGGGTTCCGTAGGGGCCTGTAGTGTTCCACAGGGGCTTGTTGTTTTCCGTAAGTGCCCGCAGGGGTCTGTAGGGGCCTGTAGGATTCCGAAAGCTTCCATAGGGTTCTGTAGGGGCCCGTGGCGTTCCGTATTGTGCCATAATGTTCTCTAGGGGCCCAGAGAATTTGGAAGGGTTCCGAAGAGTTCTGTAGGGTTCTGTAGAGAACGGTAAGGGCCTGTAGGGTTCCTTAGGATTCCATAGAGTTCCGTAGGGGCCCCTAGGGTTCTGTAAGGTTCTGTAGAGTTCCATAGGGTTCTGTAGATAACCGTAAGTGCACGTATGGGTCTTTAGTGTTTAGTAGGGTTCCATGGGTTTCGTAGATTTCCATAGGGACCCATAGGGCTCTGTAAGGTTCCATAGAAATCCGTAGGGTTCTGTAGAGAACGGTAAGGGCCTGTAGGGTTCCGTAGAGATCCGTAGGGTTCTGTAGAGAACGGTAAGGGCCTGTAGGGCTCCTTAGGGTTCCGTAGGGTTCTGTAGAGAACGGTAAGGGCCTGTAGGGTTCCGTAGAGTACCGTAGGGACCTGTAGGGTTCCGTAGGGTTCCGAAGAGTTCTGTAGGGTTCTGTAGAGAACGGTAAGTGCCCATAGGGTTCCTTAGAATTCTGTAAGGTTCCGTAGAGATCTGCAGGGTTCTGTAGAGAACTGTAAGGGCCCGTAGGGTTCCTTAGGGTTGCGTAGGGTTCCGTAGATTTCCGTGGGGGCCTGTAGTGTTCCGTAAGGTTCCATAGAAATCCGTAGGGTTCTGTAGAGAATGGTAAGGGTCTGCAGGGTTCCTTAGGGTTCTGTAGGGTTCCGTAGGGTTCCGAAGAGTTCTGTAGGGTTCTGTAGAGAACGGTAAGGGCCCGTAGGGTTCCTTAGAATTCTGTAGAGTTCCGTAGAGTTCCGCAGGGTTCTATAGAGAATGGTAAGACGCGTAGGGTTCCGTAGGGTTCCTTAGGAGCCCGTAGTGTTCCGTAAGGTTCTGTAGAGATCCGTAGGGTTCTGTAGAGAACCGTAAGGGCCCGTAGGGTTTCTTAGGGTTCTGTAGGGTTGCTTAGGGTTCCATAGGGTTCCGTAGAGTTCCGTAGGGACCCATAGGGTTCCGTAGAGATCCGTAGGGTTCTGTAGAGAACGGTAAGGGCCCGTAGGGTTCCGTAGAGATCTGTAGGGTTCTGTAGAGAACGGTAAGGGCCCGTAGGGTTCCTTAGAATTCTGTAGAGTTCCGTAGAGTTCCGCAGGGTTCTATAGAGAATGGTAAGACGCGTAGGGTTCCGTAGGGTTCCTTAGGAGCCCGTAGTGTTCCGTAAGGTTCTGTAGAGATCCATAGGGTTCTGTAGAGAACCGTAAGGGCCCGTAGGGTTTCTTAGGGTTCTGTAGGGTTGCTTAGGGTTCCATAGGGTTCCGTAGAGTTCCGTAGGGACCCATAGGGTTCCGTAGAGATCCGTAGGGTTCTGTAGAGAACGGTAAGGGCCCGTAGGGTTTCTTAGGGTTCTGTAGGGTTGCTTAGGGTTCCATAGGGTTCCGTAGAGTTCCGTAGGGACCCATAGGGTTCCGTAGAGATCCGTAGGGTTCTGTAGAGAACGGTAAGGGCCAGTAGGGTTCCGTAGAGATCTGTAGGGTTCTGTAGAGAACGGTAAGGGCCCGTAGGGTTCCGTAGAGATCTGTAGGGTTCTGTAGAGAGCGGTAAGGGCCTGGAGGGCTCATTAGGGTTCTGTAGAGTTCCGTAGGGTTCTGAAGAGAATGGTAAGGGCCCGGTAGTGTTCTTTAGTATTTCGTAGAGTTCCGTAGGGTTCTGTAGAGAACCGTAAGGGCCTGCAGGGTTCCTTATGGTTCTGTAGGGTTCAGAAGGGTTCCGTAGAGTTCCGTAGGGTTCTATAGAGAACGGTAAGGGCCTGCAGGGTTCCTTATGGTTCTGTAGGGTTCAGAAGGGTTCCGTAGAGTTCCGTAGGGACCCATAGGGTTCCGTAAGGTTCCTTAGAGATCCATAGCGTTCTGTAGAGAACCGTAAGAGCCCGTAGGTTTCCTTAGGGTTCCATAAAGTTCCGTAGAGTTCCGTAGGGGCCCGTAGGGTTGTGTAGGGTTCCACAGGGGCTGGCAGGGATCCATGTCGACCTGTAGGGTTCTGTAAGTACCCGCAGGGCCCTTTATGGCCCTGTAGTGTTCTCTAGGGACTGACTGGTAGGGTTCTGTAGGTTTCCATAGCGTTCTGTAGAGTTCTGTAGGAGCCCGCAGAGTTCCGTACTGTGCCATAGTGTTCCATAGGGGCCTATAGGGTCCCGAAGGGTTCCGTAGAGTTCCGTAGGGTTCAGTATGGACCCGTAAGGGCCCGTAGGGTTCCTTAGGGTTCCATAGGGTTCCATAGAGTTCCGTAGGGACCTGTAGGGTAATGTAAGGTTCCATAGAGATCCGTAGGGTTCTGTAGAGAACGGTAAGGGCGCATAGGGTTCCTTAGGGTTTCGTAGGGTTCCTTAGCATTCTGTGGAGTTCTGTAGGGGCCCGTAGAGTTCCATACGGGCCCATAATGTTCCGTAGGGGCCCGTAGGGTTCCGTAAGTTTCCACAGGGCCTCGTAAAGTTCTGTAGGGGCCCGTAGTTTTCTGTAGGGCCCTGTGTTGTTCCGTAGGGGCCTATAGGGTTCTGTAGGGTTCCGTCGGGTTCCGTCAGGTTCTGTAGGGTTCCGTAGGGGCCTGTAGTGTTCCACAGGGGCTTGTTGTTTTCCGTAAGTGCCCGCAGGGGTCTGTAGGGGCCTGTAGGATTCCGAAAGCTTCCATAGGGTTCTGTAGGGGCCCGTGGCGTTCCGTATTGTGCCATAATGTTCTCTAGGGGCCCAGAGAATTTGGAAGGGTTCCGAAGAGTTCTGTAGGGTTCTGTAGAGAACGGTAAGGGCCTGTAGGGTTCCTTAGGATTCCATAGAGTTCCGTAGGGGCCCCTAGGGTTCTGTAAGGTTCTGTAGAGTTCCATAGGGTTCTGTAGATAACCGTAAGTGCACGTATGGGTCTTTAGTGTTTAGTAGGGTTCCATGGGTTTCGTAGATTTCCATAGGGACCCATAGGGCTCTGTAAGGTTCCATAGAAATCCGTAGGGTTCTGTAGAGAACGGTAAGGGCCTGTAGGGTTCCTTAGGGTTCCGTAGAGATCCGTAGGGTTCTGTAGAGAACGGTAAGGGCCTGTAGGGCTCCTTAGGGTTCCGTAGGGTTCTGTAGAGAACGGTAAGGGCCTGTAGGGTTCCGTAGAGTACCGTAGGGACCTGTAGGGTTCCGTAGGGTTCCGAAGAGTTCTGTAGGGTTCTGTAGAGAACGGTAAGGGCCCATAGGGTTCCTTAGAATTCTGTAAGGTTCCGTAGAGATCTGCAGGGTTCTGTAGAGAACTGTAAGGGCCCGTAGGGTTCCTTAGGGTTGCGTAGGGTTCCGTAGATTTCCGTGGGGGCCTGTGGTGTTCCGTAAGGTTCCATAGAAATCCGTAGGGTTCTGTAGAGAATGGTAAGGGTCTGCAGGGTTCCTTAGGGTTCTGTAGGGTTCCGTAGGGTTCCGAAGAGTTCTGTAGGGTTCTGTAGAGAACGGTAAGGGCCCGTAGGGTTCCTTAGAATTCTGTAGAGTTCCGTAGAGTTCCGCAGGGTTCTATAGAGAATGGTAAGACGCGTAGGGTTCCGTAGGGTTCCTTAGGAGCCCGTAGTGTTCCGTAAGGTTCTGTAGAGATCCGTAGGGTTCTGTAGAGAACCGTAAGGGCCCGTAGGGTTTCTTAGGGTTCTGTAGGGTTGCTTAGGGTTCCATAGGGTTCCGTAGAGTTCCGTAGGGACCCATAGGGTTCCGTAGAGATCCGTAGGGTTCTGTAGAGAACGGTAAGGGCCCGTAGGGTTCCGTAGAGATCTGTAGGGTTCTGTAGAGAACGGTAAGGGCCCGTAGGGTTCCTTAGAATTCTGTAGAGTTCCGTAGAGTTCCGCAGGGTTCTATAGAGAATGGTAAGACGCGTAGGGTTCCGTAGGGTTCCTTAGGAGCCCGTAGTGTTCCGTAAGGTTCTGTAGAGATCCATAGGGTTCTGTAGAGAACCGTAAGGGCCCGTAGGGTTTCTTAGGGTTCTGTAGGGTTGCTTAGGGTTCCATAGGGTTCCGTAGAGTTCCGTAGGGACCCATAGGGTTCCGTAGAGATCCGTAGGGTTCTGTAGAGAACGGTAAGGGCCAGTAGGGTTCCGTAGAGATCTGTAGGGTTCTGTAGAGAACGGTAAGGGCCCGTAGGGTTCCGTAGAGATCTGTAGGGTTCTGTAGAGAGCGGTAAGGGCCTGGAGGGCTCATTAGGGTTCCGTAGGGTTCTGTAGAGAACGGTAAGGGCCTGTAGGGTTCCGTAGAGTACCGTAGGGACCTGTAGGGTTCCGTAGGGTTCCGAAGAGTTCTGTAGGGTTCTGTAGAGAACGGTAAGGGCCCACAGGGTTCCTTAGAATTCTGTAAGGTTCCGTAGAGATCTGCAGGGTTCTGTAGAGAACTGTAAGGGCCCGTAGGGTTGCGTAGGGTTCCGTAGATTTCCGTGGGGGCCTGTGGTGTTCCGTAAGGTTCCATAGAAATCCGTAGGGTTCTGTAGAGAATGGTAAGGGTCTGCAGGGTTCCTTAGGGTTCTGTAGGGTTCCGTAGGGTTCCGAAGAGTTCTGTAGGGTTCTGTAGAGAACGGTAAGGGCCCGTAGGGTTCCTTAGAATTCTGTAGAGTTCCGTAGAGTTCCGCAGGGTTCTATAGAGAATGGTAAGACGCGTAGGGTTCCTTAGGAGCCCGTAGTGTTCCGTAAGGTTCTGTAGAGATCCGTAGGGTTCTGTAGAGAACCGTAAGGGCCCGTAGGGTTTCTTAGGGTTCTGTAGGGTTGCTTAGGGTTCCATAGGGTTCCATAGAGTTCCGTAGGGACCCATAGGGTTCCGTAGAGATCCGTAGGGTTCTGTAGAGAACGGTAAGGGCCCGTAGGGTTCCGTAGAGATCTGTAGGGTTCTGTAGAGAACGGTAAGGGCCCGTAGGGTTCCTTAGAATTCTGTAGAGTTCCGTAGAGTTCCGCAGGGTTCTATAGAGAATGGTAAGACGCGTAGGGTTCCGTAGGGTTCCTTAGGAGCCCGTAGTGTTCCGTAAGGTTCTGTAGAGATCCATAGGGTTCTGTAGAGAACCGTAAGGGCCCGGAGGGTTTCTTAGGGTTCTGTAGGGTTGCTTAGGGTTCCATAGGGTTCCGTAGAGTTCCGTAGGGACCCATAGGGTTCCGTAGAGATCCGTAGGGTTCTGTAGAGAACGGTAAGGGCCCGTAGGGTTTCTTAGGGTTCTGTAGGGTTGCTTAGGGTTCCATAGGGTTCCGTAGAGTTCCGTAGGGACCCATAGGGTTCCGTAGAGATCCGTAGGGTTCTGTAGAGAACGGTAAGGGCCCATAGGATTGCGTAGAGATCTGTAGGGTTCTGTAGAGAACGGTAAGGGCCTGGAGGGCTCATTAGGGTTCTGTAGGGTTCTGTAGAGAGCGGTAAGGGCCTGGAGGGCTCATTAGGGTTCTGTAGAGTTCCGTAGGGTTCTGAAGAGAATGGTAAGGGCCCGGTAGTGTTCTTTAGTATTTCGTAGAGTTCCGTAGGGTTCTGTAGAGAACGGTAAGGGCCTGCAGGGTTCCTTATGGTTCTGTAGGGTTCAGAAGGGTTCCGTAGAGTTCCGTAGGGTTCTGTAGAGAATGGTAAGGGCCTGCAGGGTTCCTTATGGTTCCGTAGGGTTCCGAAGAGTTCTGTAGGGTTCTGTAGAGAACGGTAAGGGCGCGTAGGGTTCCTTAGGGTTTCGTAGGGTTCCTTAGCATTCTGTGGAGTTCTGTAGGGGCCCGTAGAGTTCCATACGGGCCCATAATGTTCCGTAGGGGCCCGTAGGGTTCCGTAAGTTTCCACAGGGCCTCGTAAAGTTCTGTAGGGGCCCGTAGTTTTCTGTAGGGCCCTGTGTTGTTCCGTAGGGGCCTATAGGGTTCTGTAGGGTTCCGTCGGGTTCCGTCAGGTTCTGTAGGGTTCCGTAGGGGCCTGTAGTGTTCCACAGGGGCTTGTTGTTTTCCGTAAGTGCCCGCAGGGGTCTGTAGGGGCCTGTAGGATTCCGAAAGCTTCCATAGGGTTCTGTAGGGGCCCGTGGCGTTCCGTATTGTGCCATAATGTTCTCTAGGGGCCCAGAGAATTTGGAAGGGTTCCGAAGAGTTCTGTAGGGTTCTGTAGAGAACGGTAAGGGCCTGTAGGGTTCCTTAGGATTCCATAGAGTTCCGTAGGGGCCCCTAGGGTTCTGTAAGGTTCTGTAGAGTTCCATAGGGTTCTGTAGATAACCGTAAGTGCACGTATGGGTCTTTAGTGTTTAGTAGGGTTCCATGGGTTTCGTAGATTTCCATAGGGACCCATAGGGCTCTGTAAGGTTCCATAGAAATCCGTAGGGTTCTGTAGAGAACGGTAAGGGCCTGTAGGGTTCCTTAGGGTTCCGTAGAGATCCGTAGGGTTCTGTAGAGAACGGTAAGGGCCTGTAGGGCTCCTTAGGGTTCCGTAGGGTTCTGTAGAGAACGGTAAGGGCGCGTAGGGTTCCTTAGGGTTTCGTAGGGTTCCTTAGCATTCTGTGGAGTTCTGTAGGGGCCCGTAGAGTTCCATACGGGCCCATAATGTTCCGTAGGGGCCCGTAGGGTTCCGTAAGTTTCCACAGGGCCTCGTAAAGTTCTGTAGGGGCCCGTAGTTTTCTGTAGGGCCCTGTGTTGTTCCGTAGGGGCCTATAGGGTTCTGTAGGGTTCCGTCGGGTTCCGTCAGGTTCTGTAGGGTTCCGTAGGGGCCTGTAGTGTTCCACAGGGGCTTGTTGTTTTCCGTAAGTGCCCGCAGGGGTCTGTAGGGGCCTGTAGGATTCCGAAAGCTTCCATAGGGTTCTGTAGGGGCCCGTGGCGTTCCGTATTGTGCCATAATGTTCTCTAGGGGCCCAGAGAATTTGGAAGGGTTCCGAAGAGTTCTGTAGGGTTCTGTAGAGAACGGTAAGGGCCTGTAGGGTTCCTTAGGATTCCATAGAGTTCCGTAGGGGCCCCTAGGGTTCTGTAAGGTTCTGTAGAGTTCCATAGGGTTCTGTAGATAACCGTAAGTGCACGTATGGGTCTTTAGTGTTTAGTAGGGTTCCATGGGTTTCGTAGATTTCCATAGGGACCCATAGGGCTCTGTAAGGTTCCATAGAAATCCGTAGGGTTCTGTAGAGAACGGTAAGGGCCTGTAGGGTTCCTTAGGGTTCCGTAGAGATCCGTAGGGTTCTGTAGAGAACGGTAAGGGCCTGTAGGGCTCCTTAGGGTTCCGTAGGGTTCTGTAGAGAACGGTAAGGGCCTGTAGGGTTCCGTAGAGTACCGTAGGGACCTGTAGGGTTCCGTAGGGTTCCGAAGAGTTCTGTAGGGTTCTGTAGAGAACGGTAAGGGCCCATAGGGTTCCTTAGAATTCTGTAAGGTTCCGTAGAGATCTGCAGGGTTCTGTAGAGAACTGTAAGGGCCCGTAGGGTTCCTTAGGGTTGCGTAGGGTTCCGTAGATTTCCGTGGGGGCCTGTAGTGTTCCGTAAGGTTCCATAGAAATCCGTAGGGTTCTGTAGAGAATGGTAAGGGTCTGCAGGGTTCCTTAGGGTTCTGTAGGGTTCCGTAGGGTTCCGAAGAGTTCTGTAGGGTTCTGTAGAGAACGGTAAGGGCCCGTAGGGTTCCTTAGAATTCTGTAGAGTTCCGTAGAGTTCCGCAGGGTTCTATAGAGAATGGTAAGACGCGTAGGGTTCCGTAGGGTTCCTTAGGAGCCCGTAGTGTTCCGTAAGGTTCTGTAGAGATCCGTAGGGTTCTGTAGAGAACCGTAAGGGCCCGTAGGGTTTCTTAGGGTTCTGTAGGGTTGCTTAGGGTTCCATAGGGTTCCGTAGAGTTCCGTAGGGACCCATAGGGTTCCGTAGAGATCCGTAGGGTTCTGTAGAGGACGGTAAGGGCCCGTAGGGTTTCTTAGGGTTCTGTAGGGTTGCTTAGGGTTCCATAGGGTTCCGTAGAGTTCCTTAGGGACCCATAGGGTTCCGTAGAGATCCGTAGGGTTCTGTAGAGAACGGTAAGGGCCCGTAGGGTTCCGTAGAGATCTGTAGGGTTCTGTAGAGAGCGGTAAGGGCCTGGAGGGCTCATTAGGGTTCTGTAGAGTTCCGTAGGGTTCTGAAGAGAATGGTAAGGGCCCGGTAGTGTTCTTTAGTATTTCGTAGAGTTCCGTAGGGTTCTGTAGAGAACCGTAAGGGCCTGCAGGGTTCCTTATGGTTCTGTAGGGTTCAGAAGGGTTCCGTAGAGTTCCGTAGGGTTCTATAGAGAACGGTAAGGGCCTGCAGGGTTCCTTATGGTTCTGTAGGGTTCAGAAGGGTTCCGTAGAGTTCCGTAGGGACCCATAGGGTTCCGTAAGGTTCCTTAGAGATCCATAGCGTTCTGTAGAGAACCGTAAGAGCCCGTAGGTTTCCTTAGGGTTCCATAAAGTTCCGTAGAGTTCCGTAGGGGCCCGTAGGGTTGTGTAGGGTTCCACAGGGGCTGGCAGGGATCCATGTCGACCTGTAGGGTTCTGTAAGTACCCGCAGGGCCCTTTATGGCCCTGTAGTGTTCTCTAGGGACTGACTGGTAGGGTTCTGTAGGTTTCCATAGCGTTCTGTAGAGTTCTGTAGGAGCCCGCAGAGTTCCGTACTGTGCCATAGTGTTCCATAGGGGCCTATAGGGTCCCGAAGGGTTCCGTAGAGTTCCGTAGGGTTCAGTATGGACCCGTAAGGGCCCGTAGGGTTCCTTAGGGTTCCATAGGGTTCCATAGAGTTCCGTAGGGACCTGTAGGGTAATGTAAGGTTCCATAGAGATCCGTAGGGTTCTGTAGAGAACGGTAAGGGCGCATAGGGTTCCTTAGGGTTTCGTAGGGTTCCTTAGCATTCTGTGGAGTTCTGTAGGGGCCCGTAGAGTTCCATACGGGCCCATAATGTTCCGTAGGGGCCCGTAGGGTTCCGTAAGTTTCCACAGGGCCTCGTAAAGTTCTGTAGGGGCCCGTAGTTTTCTGTAGGGCCCTGTGTTGTTCCGTAGGGGCCTATAGGGTTCTGTAGGGTTCCGTCGGGTTCCGTCAGGTTCTGTAGGGTTCCGTAGGGGCCTGTAGTGTTCCACAGGGGCTTGTTGTGTTCCGTAAGTGCCCGCAGGGGTCTGTAGGGGCCTGTAGGATTCCGAAAGCTTCCATAGGGTTCTGTAGGGGCCCGTGGCGTTCCGTATTGTGCCATAATGTTCTCTAGGGGCCCAGAGAATTTGGAAGGGTTCCGAAGAGTTCTGTAGGGTTCTGTAGAGAACGGTAAGGGCCTGTAGGGTTCCTTAGGATTCCATAGAGTTCCGTAGGGGCCCCTAGGGTTCTGTAAGGTTCTGTAGAGTTCCATAGGGTTCTGTAGATAACCGTAAGTGCACGTATGGGTCTTTAGTGTTTAGTAGGGTTCCATGGGTTTCGTAGATTTCCATAGGGACCCATAGGGCTCTGTAAGGTTCCATAGAAATCCGTAGGGTTCTGTAGAGAACGGTAAGGGCCTGTAGGGTTCCTTAGGGTTCCGTAGAGATCCGTAGGGTTCTGTAGAGAACGGTAAGGGCCTGTAGGGCTCCTTAGGGTTCCGTAGGGTTCTGTAGAGAACGGTAAGGGCGCGTAGGGTTCCTTAGGGTTTCGTAGGGTTCCTTAGCATTCTGTGGAGTTCTGTAGGGGCCCGTAGAGTTCCATACGGGCCCATAATGTTCCGTAGGGGCCCGTAGGGTTCCGTAAGTTTCCACAGGGCCTCGTAAAGTTCTGTAGGGGCCCGTAGTTTTCTGTAGGGCCCTGTGTTGTTCCGTAGGGGCCTATAGGGTTCTGTAGGGTTCCGTCGGGTTCCGTCAGGTTCTGTAGGGTTCCGTAGGGGCCTGTAGTGTTCCACAGGGGCTTGTTGTTTTCCGTAAGTGCCCGCAGGGGTCTGTAGGGGCCTGTAGGATTCCGAAAGCTTCCATAGGGTTCTGTAGGGGCCCGTGGCGTTCCGTATTGTGCCATAATGTTCTCTAGGGGCCCAGAGAATTTGGAAGGGTTCCGAAGAGTTCTGTAGGGTTCTGTAGAGAACGGTAAGGGCCTGTAGGGTTCCTTAGGATTCCATAGAGTTCCGTAGGGGCCCCTAGGGTTCTGTAAGGTTCTGTAGAGTTCCATAGGGTTCTGTAGATAACCGTAAGTGCACGTATGGGTCTTTAGTGTTTAGTAGGGTTCCATGGGTTTCGTAGATTTCCATAGGGACCCATAGGGCTCTGTAAGGTTCCATAGAAATCCGTAGGGTTCTGTAGAGAACGGTAAGGGCCTGTAGGGTTCCTTAGGGTTCCGTAGAGATCCGTAGGGTTCTGTAGAGAACGGTAAGGGCCTGTAGGGCTCCTTAGGGTTCCGTAGGGTTCTGTAGAGAACGGTAAGGGCCTGTAGGGTTCCGTAGAGTACCGTAGGGACCTGTAGGGTTCCGTAGGGTTCCGAAGAGTTCTGTAGGGTTCTGTAGAGAACGGTAAGGGCCCATAGGGTTCCTTAGAATTCTGTAAGGTTCCGTAGAGATCTGCAGGGTTCTGTAGAGAACTGTAAGGGCCCGTAGGGTTCCTTAGGGTTGCGTAGGGTTCCGTAGATTTCCGTGGGGGCCTGTAGTGTTCCGTAAGGTTCCATAGAAATCCGTAGGGTTCTGTAGAGAATGGTAAGGGTCTGCAGGGTTCCTTAGGGTTCTGTAGGGTTCCGTAGGGTTCCGAAGAGTTCTGTAGGGTTCTGTAGAGAACGGTAAGGGCCCGTAGGGTTCCTTAGAATTCTGTAGAGTTCCGTAGAGTTCCGCAGGGTTCTATAGAGAATGGTAAGACGCGTAGGGTTCCGTAGGGTTCCTTAGGAGCCCGTAGTGTTCCGTAAGGTTCTGTAGAGATCCGTAGGGTTCTGTAGAGAACCGTAAGGGCCCGTAGGGTTTCTTAGGGTTCTGTAGGGTTGCTTAGGGTTCCATAGGGTTCCGTAGAGTTCCGTAGGGACCCATAGGGTTCCGTAGAGATCCGTAGGGTTCTGTAGAGGACGGTAAGGGCCCGTAGGGTTTCTTAGGGTTCTGTAGGGTTGCTTAGGGTTCCATAGGGTTCCGTAGAGTTCCTTAGGGACCCATAGGGTTCCGTAGAGATCCGTAGGGTTCTGTAGAGAGCGGTAAGGGCCTGGAGGGCTCATTAGGGTTCTGTAGAGTTCCGTAGGGTTCTGAAGAGAATGGTAAGGGCCCGGTAGTGTTCTTTAGTATTTCGTAGAGTTCCGTAGGGTTCTGTAGAGAACCGTAAGGGCCTGCAGGGTTCCTTATGGTTCTGTAGGGTTCAGAAGGGTTCCGTAGAGTTCCGTAGGGTTCTATAGAGAACGGTAAGGGCCTGCAGGGTTCCTTATGGTTCTGTAGGGTTCAGAAGGGTTCCGTAGAGTTCCGTAGGGACCCATAGGGTTCCGTAAGGTTCCTTAGAGATCCATAGCGTTCTGTAGAGAACCGTAAGAGCCCGTAGGTTTCCTTAGGGTTCCATAAAGTTCCGTAGAGTTCCGTAGGGGCCCGTAGGGTTGTGTAGGGTTCCACAGGGGCTGGCAGGGATCCATGTCGACCTGTAGGGTTCTGTAAGTACCCGCAGGGCCCTTTATGGCCCTGTAGTGTTCTCTAGGGACTGACTGGTAGGGTTCTGTAGGTTTCCATAGCGTTCTGTAGAGTTCTGTAGGAGCCCGCAGAGTTCCGTACTGTGCCATAGTGTTCCATAGGGGCCTATAGGGTCCCGAAGGGTTCCGTAGAGTTCCGTAGGGTTCAGTATGGACCCGTAAGGGCCCGTAGGGTTCCTTAGGGTTCCATAGGGTTCCATAGAGTTCCGTAGGGACCTGTAGGGTAATGTAAGGTTCCATAGAGATCCGTAGGGTTCTGTAGAGAACGGTAAGGGCGCATAGGGTTCCTTAGGGTTTCGTAGGGTTCCTTAGCATTCTGTGGAGTTCTGTAGGGGCCCGTAGAGTTCCATACGGGCCCATAATGTTCCGTAGGGGCCCGTAGGGTTCCGTAAGTTTCCACAGGGCCTCGTAAAGTTCTGTAGGGGCCCGTAGTTTTCTGTAGGGCCCTGTGTTGTTCCGTAGGGGCCTATAGGGTTCTGTAGGGTTCCGTCGGGTTCCGTCAGGTTCTGTAGGGTTCCGTAGGGGCCTGTAGTGTTCCACAGGGGCTTGTTGTGTTCCGTAAGTGCCCGCAGGGGTCTGTAGGGGCCTGTAGGATTCCGAAAGCTTCCATAGGGTTCTGTAGGGGCCCGTGGCGTTCCGTATTGTGCCATAATGTTCTCTAGGGGCCCAGAGAATTTGGAAGGGTTCCGAAGAGTTCTGTAGGGTTCTGTAGAGAACGGTAAGGGCCTGTAGGGTTCCTTAGGATTCCATAGAGTTCCGTAGGGGCCCCTAGGGTTCTGTAAGGTTCTGTAGAGTTCCATAGGGTTCTGTAGATAACCGTAAGTGCACGTATGGGTCTTTAGTGTTTAGTAGGGTTCCATGGGTTTCGTAGATTTCCATAGGGACCCATAGGGCTCTGTAAGGTTCCATAGAAATCCGTAGGGTTCTGTAGAGAACGGTAAGGGCCTGTAGGGTTCCGTAGAGATCCGTAGGGTTCTGTAGAGAACGGTAAGGGCGTGTAGGGCTCCTTAGGGTTCCGTAGGGTTCTGTAGAGAACGGTAAGGGCCTGTAGGGTTCCGTAGAGTACCGTAGGGACCTGTAGGGTTCCGTAGGGTTCCGAAGAGTTCTGTAGGGTTCTGTAGAGAACGGTAAGGGCCCATAGGGTTCCTTAGAATTCTGTAAGGTTCCGTAGAGATCTGCAGGGTTCTGTAGAGAACTGTAAGGGCCCGTAGGGTTCCTTAGGGTTGCGTAGGGTTCCGTAGATTTCCGTGGGGGCCTGTAGTGTTCCGTAAGGTTCCATAGAAATCCGTAGGGTTCTGTAGAGAATGGTAAGGGTCTGCAGGGTTCCTTAGGGTTCTGTAGGGTTCCGTAGGGTTCCGAAGAGTTCTGTAGGGTTCTGTAGAGAACGGTAAGGGCCCGTAGGGTTCCTTAGAATTCTGTAGAGTTCCGTAGAGTTCCGCAGGGTTCTATAGAGAATGGTAAGACGCGTAGGGTTCCGTAGGGTTCCTTAGGAGCCCGTAGTGTTCCGTAAGGTTCTGTAGAGATCCGTAGGGTTCTGTAGAGAACCGTAAGGGCCCGTAGGGTTTCTTAGGGTTCTGTAGGGTTGCTTAGGGTTCCATAGGGTTCCGTAGAGTTCCGTAGGGACCCATAGGGTTCCGTAGAGATCCGTAGGGTTCTGTAGAGAACGGTAAGGGCCCGTAGGGTTCCGTAGAGATCTGTAGGGTTCTGTAGAGAACGGTAAGGGCCCGTAGGGTTCCTTAGAATTCTGTAGAGTTCCGTAGAGTTCCGCAGGGTTCTATAGAGAATGGTAAGACGCGTAGGGTTCCGTAGGGTTCCTTAGGAGCCCGTAGTGTTCCGTAAGGTTCTGTAGAGATCCATAGGGTTCTGTAGAGAACCGTAAGGGCCCGTAGGGTTTCTTAGGGTTCTGTAGGGTTGCTTAGGGTTCCATAGGGTTCCGTAGAGTTCCGTAGGGACCCATAGGGTTCCGTAGAGATCCGTAGGGTTCTGTAGAGAACGGTAAGGGCCCGTAGGGTTTCTTAGGGTTCTGTAGGGTTGCTTAGGGTTCCATAGGGTTCCGTAGAGTTCCGTAGGGACCCATAGGGTTCCGTAGAGATCCGTAGGGTTCTGTAGAGAACGGTAAGGGCCAGTAGGGTTCCGTAGAGATCCGTAGGGTTCTGTAGAGAACGGTAAGGGCCCGTAGGGTTCCGTAGAGATCTGTAGGGTTCTGTAGAGAGCGGTAAGGGCCTGGAGGGCTCATTAGGGTTCTGTAGAGTTCCGTAGGGTTCTGAAGAGAATGGTAAGGGCCCGGTAGTGTTCTTTAGTATTTCGTAGAGTTCCGTAGGGTTCTGTAGAGAACCGTAAGGGCCTGCAGGGTTCCTTATGGTTCTGTAGGGTTCAGAAGGGTTCCGTAGAGTTCCGTAGGGTTCTATAGAGAACGGTAAGGGCCTGCAGGGTTCCTTATGGTTCTGTAGGGTTCAGAAGGGTTCCGTAGAGTTCCGTAGGGACCCATAGGGTTCCGTAAGGTTCCTTAGAGATCCATAGCGTTCTGTAGAGAACCGTAAGAGCCCGTAGGTTTCCTTAGGGTTCCATAAAGTTCCGTAGAGTTCCGTAGGGGCCCGTAGGGTTGTGTAGGGTTCCACAGGGGCTGGCAGGGATCCATGTCGACCTGTAGGGTTCTGTAAGTACCCGCAGGGCCCTTTATGGCCCTGTAGTGTTCTCTAGGGACTGACTGGTAGGGTTCTGTAGGTTTCCATAGCGTTCTGTAGAGTTCTGTAGGAGCCCGCAGAGTTCCGTACTGTGCCATAGTGTTCCATAGGGGCCTATAGGGTCCCGAAGGGTTCCGTAGAGTTCCGTAGGGTTCAGTATGGACCCGTAAGGGCCCGTAGGGTTCCTTAGGGTTCCATAGGGTTCCATAGAGTTCCGTAGGGACCTGTAGGGTAATGTAAGGTTCCATAGAGATCCGTAGGGTTCTGTAGAGAACGGTAAGGGCGCATAGGGTTCCTTAGGGTTTCGTAGGGTTCCTTAGCATTCTGTGGAGTTCTGTAGGGGCCCGTAGAGTTCCATACGGGCCCATAATGTTCCGTAGGGGCCCGTAGGGTTCCGTAAGTTTCCACAGGGCCTCGTAAAGTTCTGTAGGGGCCCGTAGTTTTCTGTAGGGCCCTGTGTTGTTCCGTAGGGGCCTATAGGGTTCTGTAGGGTTCCGTCGGGTTCCGTCAGGTTCTGTAGGGTTCCGTAGGGGCCTGTAGTGTTCCACAGGGGCTTGTTGTTTTCCGTAAGTGCCCGCAGGGGTCTGTAGGGGCCTGTAGGATTCCGAAAGCTTCCATAGGGTTCTGTAGGGGCCCGTGGCGTTCCGTATTGTGCCATAATGTTCTCTAGGGGCCCAGAGAATTTGGAAGGGTTCCGAAGAGTTCTGTAGGGTTCTGTAGAGAACGGTAAGGGCCTGTAGGGTTCCTTAGGATTCCATAGAGTTCCGTAGGGGCCCCTAGGGTTCTGTAAGGTTCTGTAGAGTTCCATAGGGTTCTGTAGATAACCGTAAGTGCACGTATGGGTCTTTAGTGTTTAGTAGGGTTCCATGGGTTTCGTAGATTTCCATAGGGACCCATAGGGCTCTGTAAGGTTCCATAGAAATCCGTAGGGTTCTGTAGAGAACGGTAAGGGCCTGTAGGGTTCCTTAGGGTTCCGTAGAGATCCGTAGGGTTCTGTAGAGAACGGTAAGGGCCTGTAGGGCTCCTTAGGGTTCCGTAGGGTTCTGTAGAGAACGGTAAGGGCCTGTAGGGTTCCGTAGAGTACCGTAGGGACCTGTAGGGTTCCGTAGGGTTCCGAAGAGTTCTGTAGGGTTCTGTAGAGAACGGTAAGGGCCCATAGGGTTCCTTAGAATTCTGTAAGGTTCCGTAGAGATCTGCAGGGTTCTGTAGAGAACTGTAAGGGCCCGTAGGGTTCCTTAGGGTTGCGTAGGGTTCCGTAGATTTCCGTGGGGGCCTGTGGTGTTCCGTAAGGTTCCATAGAAATCCGTAGGGTTCTGTAGAGAATGGTAAGGGTCTGCAGGGTTCCTTAGGGTTCTGTAGGGTTCCGTAGGGTTCCGAAGAGTTCTGTAGGGTTCTGTAGAGAACGGTAAGGGCCCGTAGGGTTCCTTAGAATTCTGTAGAGTTCCGTAGAGTTCCGCAGGGTTCTATAGAGAATGGTAAGACGCGTAGGGTTCCGTAGGGTTCCTTAGGAGCCCGTAGTGTTCCGTAAGGTTCTGTAGAGATCCGTAGGGTTCTGTAGAGAACCGTAAGGGCCCGTAGGGTTTCTTAGGGTTCTGTAGGGTTGCTTAGGGTTCCATAGGGTTCCGTAGAGTTCCGTAGGGACCCATAGGGTTCCGTAGAGATCCGTAGGGTTCTGTAGAGAACGGTAAGGGCCCGTAGGGTTCCGTAGAGATCTGTAGGGTTCTGTAGAGAACGGTAAGGGCCCGTAGGGTTCCTTAGAATTCTGTAGAGTTCCGTAGAGTTCCGCAGGGTTCTATAGAGAATGGTAAGACGCGTAGGGTTCCGTAGGGTTCCTTAGGAGCCCGTAGTGTTCCGTAAGGTTCTGTAGAGATCCATAGGGTTCTGTAGAGAACCGTAAGGGCCCGTAGGGTTTCTTAGGGTTCTGTAGGGTTGCTTAGGGTTCCATAGGGTTCCGTAGAGTTCCGTAGGGACCCATAGGGTTCCGTAGAGATCCGTAGGGTTCTGTAGAGAACGGTAAGGGCCAGTAGGGTTCCGTAGAGATCTGTAGGGTTCTGTAGAGAACGGTAAGGGCCCGTAGGGTTCCGTAGAGATCTGTAGGGTTCTGTAGAGAGCGGTAAGGGCCTGGAGGGCTCATTAGGGTTCCGTAGGGTTCTGTAGAGAACGGTAAGGGCCTGTAGGGTTCCGTAGAGTACCGTAGGGACCTGTAGGGTTCCGTAGGGTTCCGAAGAGTTCTGTAGGGTTCTGTAGAGAACGGTAAGGGCCCACAGGGTTCCTTAGAATTCTGTAAGGTTCCGTAGAGATCTGCAGGGTTCTGTAGAGAACTGTAAGGGCCCGTAGGGTTGCGTAGGGTTCCGTAGATTTCCGTGGGGGCCTGTGGTGTTCCGTAAGGTTCCATAGAAATCCGTAGGGTTCTGTAGAGAATGGTAAGGGTCTGCAGGGTTCCTTAGGGTTCTGTAGGGTTCCGTAGGGTTCCGAAGAGTTCTGTAGGGTTCTGTAGAGAACGGTAAGGGCCCGTAGGGTTCCTTAGAATTCTGTAGAGTTCCGTAGAGTTCCGCAGGGTTCTATAGAGAATGGTAAGACGCGTAGGGTTCCTTAGGAGCCCGTAGTGTTCCGTAAGGTTCTGTAGAGATCCGTAGGGTTCTGTAGAGAACCGTAAGGGCCCGTAGGGTTTCTTAGGGTTCTGTAGGGTTGCTTAGGGTTCCATAGGGTTCCATAGAGTTCCGTAGGGACCCATAGGGTTCCGTAGAGATCCGTAGGGTTCTGTAGAGAACGGTAAGGGCCCGTAGGGTTCCGTAGAGATCTGTAGGGTTCTGTAGAGAACGGTAAGGGCCCGTAGGGTTCCTTAGAATTCTGTAGAGTTCCGTAGAGTTCCGCAGGGTTCTATAGAGAATGGTAAGACGCGTAGGGTTCCGTAGGGTTCCTTAGGAGCCCGTAGTGTTCCGTAAGGTTCTGTAGAGATCCATAGGGTTCTGTAGAGAACCGTAAGGGCCCGGAGGGTTTCTTAGGGTTCTGTAGGGTTGCTTAGGGTTCCATAGGGTTCCGTAGAGTTCCGTAGGGACCCATAGGGTTCCGTAGAGATCCGTAGGGTTCTGTAGAGAACGGTAAGGGCCCGTAGGGTTTCTTAGGGTTCTGTAGGGTTGCTTAGGGTTCCATAGGGTTCCGTAGAGTTCCGTAGGGACCCATAGGGTTCCGTAGAGATCCGTAGGGTTCTGTAGAGAACGGTAAGGGCCCATAGGATTGCGTAGAGATCTGTAGGGTTCTGTAGAGAACGGTAAGGGCCTGGAGGGCTCATTAGGGTTCTGTAGGGTTCTGTAGAGAGCGGTAAGGGCCTGGAGGGCTCATTAGGGTTCTGTAGAGTTCCGTAGGGTTCTGAAGAGAATGGTAAGGGCCCGGTAGTGTTCTTTAGTATTTCGTAGAGTTCCGTAGGGTTCTGTAGAGAACGGTAAGGGCCTGCAGGGTTCCTTATGGTTCTGTAGGGTTCAGAAGGGTTCCGTAGAGTTCCGTAGGGTTCTGTAGAGAATGGTAAGGGCCTGCAGGGTTCCTTATGGTTCCGTAGGGTTCCGAAGAGTTCTGTAGGGTTCTGTAGAGAACGGTAAGGGCGCGTAGGGTTCCTTAGGGTTTCGTAGGGTTCCTTAGCATTCTGTGGAGTTCTGTAGGGGCCCGTAGAGTTCCATACGGGCCCATAATGTTCCGTAGGGGCCCGTAGGGTTCCGTAAGTTTCCACAGGGCCTCGTAAAGTTCTGTAGGGGCCCGTAGTTTTCTGTAGGGCCCTGTGTTGTTCCGTAGGGGCCTATAGGGTTCTGTAGGGTTCCGTCGGGTTCCGTCAGGTTCTGTAGGGTTCCGTAGGGGCCTGTAGTGTTCCACAGGGGCTTGTTGTTTTCCGTAAGTGCCCGCAGGGGTCTGTAGGGGCCTGTAGGATTCCGAAAGCTTCCATAGGGTTCTGTAGGGGCCCGTGGCGTTCCGTATTGTGCCATAATGTTCTCTAGGGGCCCAGAGAATTTGGAAGGGTTCCGAAGAGTTCTGTAGGGTTCTGTAGAGAACGGTAAGGGCCTGTAGGGTTCCTTAGGATTCCATAGAGTTCCGTAGGGGCCCCTAGGGTTCTGTAAGGTTCTGTAGAGTTCCATAGGGTTCTGTAGATAACCGTAAGTGCACGTATGGGTCTTTAGTGTTTAGTAGGGTTCCATGGGTTTCGTAGATTTCCATAGGGACCCATAGGGCTCTGTAAGGTTCCATAGAAATCCGTAGGGTTCTGTAGAGAACGGTAAGGGCCTGTAGGGTTCCTTAGGGTTCCGTAGAGATCCGTAGGGTTCTGTAGAGAACGGTAAGGGCCTGTAGGGCTCCTTAGGGTTCCGTAGGGTTCTGTAGAGAACGGTAAGGGCCTGTAGGGTTCCGTAGAGTACCGTAGGGACCTGTAGGGTTCCGTAGGGTTCCGAAGAGTTCTGTAGGGTTCTGTAGAGAACGGTAAGGGCGCGTAGGGTTCCTTAGGGTTTCGTAGGATTCTGTAGAGAACGGTAAGGGCCTGTAGGGTTCCTTAGGGTTCCGTAGAGATCCGTAGGGTTCTGTAGAGAACGGTAAGGGCCTGTAGGGCTCCTTAGGGTTCCGTAGGGTTCTGTAGAGAACGGTAAGGGCCTGTAGGGTTCCGTAGAGTACCGTAGGGACCTGTAGGGTTCCGTAGGGTTCCGAAGAGTTCTGTAGGGTTCTGTAGAGAACGGTAAGGGCGCGTAGGGTTCCTTAGGGTTTCGTAGGGTTCCTTAGCATTCTGTGGAGTTCTGTAGGGGCCCGTAGAGTTCCATACGGGCCCATAATGTTCCGTAGGGGCCCGTAGGGTTCCGTAAGTTTCCACAGGGCCTCGTAAAGTTCTGTAGGGGCCCGTAGTTTTCTGTAGGGCCCTGTGTTGTTCCGTAGGGGCCTATAGGGTTCTGTAGGGTTCCGTCGGGTTCCGTCAGGTTCTGTAGGGTTCCGTAGGGGCCTGTAGTGTTCCACAGGGGCTTGTTGTTTTCCGTAAGTGCCCGCAGGGGTCTGTAGGGGCCTGTAGGATTCCGAAAGCTTCCATAGGGTTCTGTAGGGGCCCGTGGCGTTCCGTATTGTGCCATAATGTTCTCTAGGGGCCCAGAGAATTTGGAAGGGTTCCGAAGAGTTCTGTAGGGTTCTGTAGAGAACGGTAAGGGCCTGTAGGGTTCCTTAGGATTCCATAGAGTTCCGTAGGGGCCCCTAGGGTTCTGTAAGGTTCTGTAGAGTTCCATAGGGTTCTGTAGATAACCGTAAGTGCACGTATGGGTCTTTAGTGTTTAGTAGGGTTCCATGGGTTTCGTAGATTTCCATAGGGACCCATAGGGCTCTGTAAGGTTCCATAGAAATCCGTAGGGTTCTGTAGAGAACGGTAAGGGCCTGTAGGGTTCCTTAGGGTTCCGTAGAGATCCGTAGGGTTCTGTAGAGAACGGTAAGGGCCTGTAGGGCTCCTTAGGGTTCCGTAGGGTTCTGTAGAGAACGGTAAGGGCCTGTAGGGTTCCGTAGAGTACCGTAGGGACCTGTAGGGTTCCGTAGGGTTCCGAAGAGTTCTGTAGGGTTCTGTAGAGAACGGTAAGGGCCCATAGGGTTCCTTAGAATTCTGTAAGGTTCCGTAGAGATCTGCAGGGTTCTGTAGAGAACTGTAAGGGCCCGTAGGGTTCCTTAGGGTTGCGTAGGGTTCCGTAGATTTCCGTGGGGGCCTGTAGTGTTCCGTAAGGTTCCATAGAAATCCGTAGGGTTCTGTAGAGAATGGTAAGGGTCTGCAGGGTTCCTTAGGGTTCTGTAGGGTTCCGTAGGGTTCCGAAGAGTTCTGTAGGGTTCTGTAGAGAACGGTAAGGGCCCGTAGGGTTCCTTAGAATTCTGTAGAGTTCCGTAGAGTTCCGCAGGGTTCTATAGAGAATGGTAAGACGCGTAGGGTTCCGTAGGGTTCCTTAGGAGCCCGTAGTGTTCCGTAAGGTTCTGTAGAGATCCGTAGGGTTCTGTAGAGAACCGTAAGGGCCCGTAGGGTTTCTTAGGGTTCTGTAGGGTTGCTTAGGGTTCCATAGGGTTCCGTAGAGTTCCGTAGGGACCCATAGGGTTCCGTAGAGATCCGTAGGGTTCTGTAGAGAACGGTAAGGGCCCGTAGGGTTCCGTAGAGATCTGTAGGGTTCTGTAGAGAACGGTAAGGGCCCGTAGGGTTCCTTAGAATTCTGTAGAGTTCCGTAGAGTTCCGCAGGGTTCTATAGAGAATGGTAAGACGCGTAGGGTTCCGTAGGGTTCCTTAGGAGCCCGTAGTGTTCCGTAAGGTTCTGTAGAGATCCATAGGGTTCTGTAGAGAACCGTAAGGGCCCGTAGGGTTTCTTAGGGTTCTGTAGGGTTGCTTAGGGTTCCATAGGGTTCCGTAGAGTTCCTTAGGGACCCATAGGGTTCCGTAGAGATCCGTAGGGTTCTGTAGAGAACGGTAAGGGCCCGTAGGGTTTCTTAGGGTTCTGTAGGGTTGCTTAGGGTTCCATAGGGTTCCGTAGAGTTCCGTAGGGACCCATAGGGTTCCGTAGAGATCCGTAGGGTTCTGTAGAGAACGGTAAGGGCCCGTAGGGTTCCGTAGAGATCTGTAGGGTTCTGTAGAGAACGGTAAGGGCCCGTAGGGTTCCGTAGAGATCTGTAGGGTTCTGTAGAGAGCGGTAAGGGCCTGGAGGGCTCATTAGGGTTCTGTAGAGTTCCGTAGGGTTCTGAAGAGAATGGTAAGGGCCCGGTAGTGTTCTTTAGTATTTCGTAGAGTTCCGTAGGGTTCTGTAGAGAACCGTAAGGGCCTGCAGGGTTCCTTATGGTTCTGTAGGGTTCAGAAGGGTTCCGTAGAGTTCCGTAGGGTTCTATAGAGAACGGTAAGGGCCTGCAGGGTTCCTTATGGTTCTGTAGGGTTCAGAAGGGTTCCGTAGAGTTCCGTAGGGACCCATAGGGTTCCGTAAGGTTCCTTAGAGATCCATAGCGTTCTGTAGAGAACCGTAAGAGCCCGTAGGTTTCCTTAGGGTTCCATAAAGTTCCGTAGAGTTCCGTAGGGGCCCGTAGGGTTGTGTAGGGTTCCACAGGGGCTGGCAGGGATCCATGTCGACCTGTAGGGTTCTGTAAGTACCCGCAGGGCCCTTTATGGCCCTGTAGTGTTCTCTAGGGACTGACTGGTAGGGTTCTGTAGGTTTCCATAGCGTTCTGTAGAGTTCTGTAGGAGCCCGCAGAGTTCCGTACTGTGCCATAGTGTTCCATAGGGGCCTATAGGGTCCCGAAGGGTTCCGTAGAGTTCCGTAGGGTTCAGTATGGACCCGTAAGGGCCCGTAGGGTTCCTTAGGGTTCCATAGGGTTCCATAGAGTTCCGTAGGGACCTGTAGGGTAATGTAAGGTTCCATAGAGATCCGTAGGGTTCTGTAGAGAACGGTAAGGGCCCGTAGGGTTCCTTAGGGTTTCGTAGGGTTCCTTAGCATTCTGTGGAGTTCTGTAGGGGCCCGTAGAGTTCCATACGGGCCCATAATGTTCCGTAGGGGCCCGTAGGGTTCCGTAAGTTTCCACAGGGCCTCGTAAAGTTCTGTAGGGGCCCGTAGTTTTCTGTAGGGCCCTGTGTTGTTCCGTAGGGGCCTATAGGGTTCTGTAGGGTTCCGTCGGGTTCCGTCAGGTTCTGTAGGGTTCCGTAGGGGCCTGTAGTGTTCCACAGGGGCTTGTTGTTTTCCGTAAGTGCCCGCAGGGGTCTGTAGGGGCCTGTAGGATTCCGAAAGCTTCCATAGGGTTCTGTAGGGGCCCGTGGCGTTCCGTATTGTGCCATAATGTTCTCTAGGGGCCCAGAGAATTTGGAAGGGTTCCGAAGAGTTCTGTAGGGTTCTGTAGAGAACGGTAAGGGCCTGTAGGGTTCCTTAGGATTCCATAGAGTTCCGTAGGGGCCCCTAGGGTTCTGTAAGGTTCTGTAGAGTTCCATAGGGTTCTGTAGATAACCGTAAGTGCACGTATGGGTCTTTAGTGTTTAGTAGGGTTCCATGGGTTTCGTAGATTTCCATAGGGACCCATAGGGCTCTGTAAGGTTCCATAGAAATCCGTAGGGTTCTGTAGAGAACGGTAAGGGCCTGTAGGGTTCCTTAGGGTTCCGTAGAGATCCGTAGGGTTCTGTAGAGAACGGTAAGGGCGTGTAGGGCTCCTTAGGGTTCCGTAGGGTTCTGTAGAGAACGGTAAGGGCGCGTAGGGTTCCTTAGGGTTTCGTAGGGTTCCTTAGCATTCTGTGGAGTTCTGTAGGGGCCCGTAGAGTTCCATACAGGCCCATAATGTTCCGTAGGGGCCCGTAGGGTTCCGTAAGTTTCCACAGGGCCTCGTAAAGTTCTGTAGGGGCCCGTAGTTTTCTGTAGGGCCCTGTGTTGTTCCGTAGGGGCCTATAGGGTTCTGTAGGGTTCCGTCGGGTTCCGTCAGGTTCTGTAGGGTTCCGTAGGGGCCTGTAGTGTTCCACAGGGGCTTGTTGTTTTCCGTAAGTGCCCGCAGGGGTCTGTAGGGGCCTGTAGGATTCCGAAAGCTTCCATAGGGTTCTGTAGGGGCCCGTGGCGTTCCGTATTGTGCCATAATGTTCTCTAGGGGCCCAGAGAATTTGGAAGGGTTCCGAAGAGTTCTGTAGGGTTCTGTAGAGAACGGTAAGGGCCTGTAGGGTTCCTTAGGATTCCATAGAGTTCCGTAGGGGCCCCTAGGGTTCTGTAAGGTTCTGTAGAGTTCCATAGGGTTCTGTAGATAACCGTAAGTGCACGTATGGGTCTTTAGTGTTTAGTAGGGTTCCATGGGTTTCGTAGATTTCCATAGGGACCCATAGGGCTCTGTAAGGTTCCATAGAAATCCGTAGGGTTCTGTAGAGAACGGTAAGGGCCTGTAGGGTTCCTTAGGGTTCCGTAGAGATCCGTAGGGTTCTGTAGAGAACGGTAAGGGCCTGTAGGGCTCCTTAGGGTTCCGTAGGGTTCTGTAGAGAACGGTAAGGGCCTGTAGGGTTCCGTAGAGTACCGTAGGGACCTGTAGGGTTCCGTAGGGTTCCGAAGAGTTCTGTAGGGTTCTGTAGAGAACGGTAAGGGCCCATAGGGTTCCTTAGAATTCTGTAAGGTTCCGTAGAGATCTGCAGGGTTCTGTAGAGAACTGTAAGGGCCCGTAGGGTTCCTTAGGGTTGCGTAGGGTTCCGTAGATTTCCGTGGGGGCCTGTAGTGTTCCGTAAGGTTCCATAGAAATCCGTAGGGTTCTGTAGAGAATGGTAAGGGTCTGCAGGGTTCCTTAGGGTTCTGTAGGGTTCCGTAGGGTTCCGAAGAGTTCTGTAGGGTTCTGTAGAGAACGGTAAGGGCCCGTAGGGTTCCTTAGAATTCTGTAGAGTTCCGTAGAGTTCCGCAGGGTTCTATAGAGAATGGTAAGACGCGTAGGGTTCCGTAGGGTTCCTTAGGAGCCCGTAGTGTTCCGTAAGGTTCTGTAGAGATCCGTAGGGTTCTGTAGAGAACCGTAAGGGCCCGTAGGGTTTCTTAGGGTTCTGTAGGGTTGCTTAGGGTTCCATAGGGTTCCGTAGAGTTCCGTAGGGACCCATAGGGTTCCGTAGAGATCCGTAGGGTTCTGTAGAGAACGGTAAGGGCCCGTAGGGTTCCGTAGAGATCTGTAGGGTTCTGTAGAGAACGGTAAGGGCCCGTAGGGTTCCTTAGAATTCTGTAGAGTTCCGTAGAGTTCCGCAGGGTTCTATAGAGAATGGTAAGACGCGTAGGGTTCCGTAGGGTTCCTTAGGAGCCCGTAGTGTTCCGTAAGGTTCTGTAGAGATCCATAGGGTTCTGTAGAGAACCGTAAGGGCCCGTAGGGTTTCTTAGGGTTCTGTAGGGTTGCTTAGGGTTCCATAGGGTTCCGTAGAGTTCCGTAGGGACCCATAGGGTTCCGTAGAGATCCGTAGGGTTCTGTAGAGAACGGTAAGGGCCCGTAGGGTTTCTTAGGGTTCTGTAGGGTTGCTTAGGGTTCCATAGGGTTCCGTAGAGTTCCGTAGGGACCCATAGGGTTCCGTAGAGATCCGTAGGGTTCTGTAGAGAACGGTAAGGGCCAGTAGGGTTCCGTAGAGATCTGTAGGGTTCTGTAGAGAACGGTAAGGGCCCGTAGGGTTCCGTAGAGATCTGTAGGGTTCTGTAGAGAGCGGTAAGGGCCTGGAGGGCTCATTAGGGTTCTGTAGAGTTCCGTAGGGTTCTGAAGAGAATGGTAAGGGCCCGGTAGTGTTCTTTAGTATTTCGTAGAGTTCCGTAGGGTTCTGTAGAGAACGGTAAGGGCCTGCAGGGTTCCTTATGGTTCTGTAGGGTTCAGAAGGGTTCCGTAGAGTTCCGTAGGGTTCTATAGAGAACGGTAAGGGCCTGCAGGGTTCCTTATGGTTCTGTAGGGTTCAGAAGGGTTCCGTAGAGTTCCGTAGGGACCCATAGGGTTCCGTAAGGTTCCTTAGAGATCCATAGCGTTCTGTAGAGAACCGTAAGAGCCCGTAGGTTTCCTTAGGGTTCCATAAAGTTCCGTAGAGTTCCGTAGGGGCCCGTAGGGTTGTGTAGGGTTCCACAGGGGCTGGCAGGGATCCATGTCGACCTGTAGGGTTCTGTAAGTACCCGCAGGGCCCTTTATGGCCCTGTAGTGTTCTCTAGGGACTGACTGGTAGGGTTCTGTAGGTTTCCATAGCGTTCTGTAGAGTTCTGTAGGAGCCCGCAGAGTTCCGTACTGTGCCATAGTGTTCCATAGGGGCCTATAGGGTCCCGAAGGGTTCCGTAGAGTTCCGTAGGGTTCAGTATGGACCCGTAAGGGCCCGTAGGGTTCCTTAGGGTTCCATAGGGTTCCATAGAGTTCCGTAGGGACCTGTAGGGTAATGTAAGGTTCCATAGAGATCCGTAGGGTTCTGTAGAGAACGGTAAGGGCGCGTAGGGTTCCTTAGGGTTTCGTAGGGTTCCTTAGCATTCTGTGGAGTTCTGTAGGGGCCCGTAGAGTTCCATACGGGCCCATAATGTTCCGTAGGGGCCCGTAGGGTTCCGTAAGTTTCCACAGGGCCTCGTAAAGTTCTGTAGGGGCCCGTAGTTTTCTGTAGGGCCCTGTGTTGTTCCGTAGGGGCCTATAGGGTTCTGTAGGGTTCCGTCGGGTTCCGTCAGGTTCTGTAGGGTTCCGTAGGGGCCTGTAGTGTTCCACAGGGGCTTGTTGTTTTCCGTAAGTGCCCGCAGGGGTCTGTAGGGGCCTGTAGGATTCCGAAAGCTTCCATAGGGTTCTGTAGGGGCCCGTGGCGTTCCGTATTGTGCCATAATGTTCTCTAGGGGCCCAGAGAATTTGGAAGGGTTCCGAAGAGTTCTGTAGGGTTCTGTAGAGAACGGTAAGGGCCTGTAGGGTTCCTTAGGATTCCATAGAGTTCCGTAGGGGCCCCTAGGGTTCTGTAAGGTTCTGTAGAGTTCCATAGGGTTCTGTAGATAACCGTAAGTGCACGTATGGGTCTTTAGTGTTTAGTAGGGTTCCATGGGTTTCGTAGATTTCCATAGGGACCCATAGGGCTCTGTAAGGTTCCATAGAAATCCGTAGGGTTCTGTAGAGAACGGTAAGGGCCTGTAGGGTTCCTTAGGGTTCCGTAGAGATCCGTAGGGTTCTGTAGAGAACGGTAAGGGCCTGTAGGGCTCCTTAGGGTTCCGTAGGGTTCTGTAGAGAACGGTAAGGGCCTGTAGGGTTCCGTAGAGTACCGTAGGGACCTGTAGGGTTCCGTAGGGTTCCGAAGAGTTCTGTAGGGTTCTGTAGAGAACGGTAAGGGCCCATAGGGTTCCTTAGAATTCTGTAAGGTTCCGTAGAGATCTGCAGGGTTCTGTAGAGAACTGTAAGGGCCCGTAGGGTTCCTTAGGGTTGCGTAGGGTTCCGTAGATTTCCGTGGGGGCCTGTGGTGTTCCGTAAGGTTCCATAGAAATCCGTAGGGTTCTGTAGAGAATGGTAAGGGTCTGCAGGGTTCCTTAGGGTTCTGTAGGGTTCCGTAGGGTTCCGAAGAGTTCTGTAGGGTTCTGTAGAGAACGGTAAGGGCCCGTAGGGTTCCTTAGAATTCTGTAGAGTTCCGTAGAGTTCCGCAGGGTTCTATAGAGAATGGTAAGACGCGTAGGGTTCCGTAGGGTTCCTTAGGAGCCCGTAGTGTTCCGTAAGGTTCTGTAGAGATCCGTAGGGTTCTGTAGAGAACCGTAAGGGCCCGTAGGGTTTCTTAGGGTTCTGTAGGGTTGCTTAGGGTTCCATAGGGTTCCGTAGAGTTCCGTAGGGACCCATAGGGTTCCGTAGAGATCCGTAGGGTTCTGTAGAGAACGGTAAGGGCCCGTAGGGTTCCGTAGAGATCTGTAGGGTTCTGTAGAGAACGGTAAGGGCCCGTAGGGTTCCTTAGAATTCTGTAGAGTTCCATAGAGTTCCGCAGGGTTCTATAGAGAATGGTAAGACGCGTAGGGTTCCGTAGGGTTCCTTAGGAGCCCGTAGTGTTCCGTAAGGTTCTGTAGAGATCCATAGGGTTCTGTAGAGAACCGTAAGGGCCCGTAGGGTTTCTTAGGGTTCTGTAGGGTTGCTTAGGGTTCCATAGGGTTCCGTAGAGTTCCGTAGGGACCCATAGGGTTCCGTAGAGATCCGTAGGGTTCTGTAGAGAACGGTAAGGGCCAGTAGGGTTCCGTAGAGATCTGTAGGGTTCTGTAGAGAACGGTAAGGGCCCGTAGGGTTCCGTAGAGATCTGTAGGGTTCTGTAGAGAGCGGTAAGGGCCTGGAGGGCTCATTAGGGTTCCGTAGGGTTCTGTAGAGAACGGTAAGGGCCTGTAGGGTTCCGTAGAGTACCGTAGGGACCTGTAGGGTTCCGTAGGGTTCCGAAGAGTTCTGTAGGGTTCTGTAGAGAACGGTAAGGGCCCACAGGGTTCCTTAGAATTCTGTAAGGTTCCGTAGAGATCTGCAGGGTTCTGTAGAGAACTGTAAGGGCCCGTAGGGTTCCTTAGGGTTGCGTAGGGTTCCGTAGATTTCCGTGGGGGCCTGTGGTGTTCCGTAAGGTTCCATAGAAATCCGTAGGGTTCTGTAGAGAATGGTAAGGGTCTGCAGGGTTCCTTAGGGTTCTGTAGGGTTCCGTAGGGTTCCGAAGAGTTCTGTAGGGTTCTGTAGAGAACGGTAAGGGCCCGTAGGGTTCCTTAGAATTCTGTAGAGTTCCGTAGAGTTCCGCAGGGTTCTATAGAGAATGGTAAGACGCGTAGGGTTCCTTAGGAGCCCGTAGTGTTCCGTAAGGTTCTGTAGAGATCCGTAGGGTTCTGTAGAGAACCGTAAGGGCCCGTAGGGTTTCTTAGGGTTCTGTAGGGTTGCTTAGGGTTCCATAGGGTTCCATAGAGTTCCGTAGGGACCCATAGGGTTCCGTAGAGATCCGTAGGGTTCTGTAGAGAACGGTAAGGGCCCGTAGGGTTCCGTAGAGATCTGTAGGGTTCTGTAGAGAACGGTAAGGGCCCGTAGGGTTCCTTAGAATTCTGTAGAGTTCCGTAGAGTTCCGCAGGGTTCTATAGAGAATGGTAAGACGCGTAGGGTTCCGTAGGGTTCCTTAGGAGCCCGTAGTGTTCCGTAAGGTTCTGTAGAGATCCATAGGGTTCTGTAGAGAACCGTAAGGGCCCGTAGGGTTTCTTAGGGTTCTGTAGGGTTGCTTAGGGTTCCATAGGGTTCCGTAGAGTTCCGTAGGGACCCATAGGGTTCCGTAGAGATCCGTAGGGTTCTGTAGAGAATGGTAAGGGCCCGTAGGGTTTCTTAGGGTTCTGTAGGGTTGCTTAGGGTTCCATAGGGTTCCGTAGAGTTCCGTAGGGACCCATAGGGTTCCGTAGAGATCCGTAGGGTTCTGTAGAGAACGGTAAGGGCCCATAGGATTGCGTAGAGATCTGTAGGGTTCTGTAGAGAACGGTAAGGGCCCGTAGGGTTCCGTAGAGATCTGTAGGGTTCTGTAGAGAGCGGTAAGGGCCTGGAGGGCTCATTAGGGTTCTGTAGAGTTCCGTAGCGTTCTGAAGAGAATGGTAAGGGCCCGGTAGTGTTCTTTAGTATTTCGTAGAGTTCCGTAGGGTTCTGTAGAGAACGGTAAGGGCCTGCAGGGTTCCTTATGGTTCTGTAGGGTTCAGAAGGGTTCCGTAGAGTTCCGTAGGGTTCTGTAGAGAACGGTAAGGGCCTGCAGGGTTCCTTATGGTTCTGTAGGGTTCAGAAGAGTTCCGTAGAGTTCCGTAGGGAGCCATAGGGTTCCGTAAGGTTCCTTAGAGATCCATAGCGTTCTGTAGAGAACAGTAAGAGCCCATAGGTTTCCTTAGGGTTCCATAAAGTTCCGTAGAGTTCCGTAGGGGCCCGTAGGGTTGTGTAGGGTTCCACAGGGGCTGGCAGGGATCCATGTCGACCTGTAGGGTTCTGTAAGTACCCGCAGGGCCCTTTATGGCCCTGTAGTGTTCTCTAGGGACTGACTGGTAGGGTTCTGTAGGTTTCCATAGCATTCTGTAGAGTTCTGTAGGAGCCCGCAGAGTTCCGTACTGTGCCATAGTGTTCCATAGGGGCCTATAGGGTCCCGAAGGGTTCCGTAGAGTTCCGTAGGGTTCAGTATGGACCCGTAAGGGCCCGTAGGGTTCCTTAGGGTTCCATAGGGTTCCATAGAGTTCCGTAGGGACCTGTAGGGTAATGTAAGGTTCCATAGAGATCCGTAGGGTTCTGTAGAGAACGGTAAGGGCCTGTAGGGTTCCTTAGGGTTCCGTAGAGATCCGTAGGGTTCTGAAGAGAATGGTAAGGGCCCGGTAGTGTTCTTTAGTATTTCGTAGAGTTCTGTAGGGTTCTGTAGAGAACGGTAAGGGCCTGTAGGGTTCAGAAGGGTTCCGTAGGGTTCTGTAGAGAACGGTAAGGGCCTGTAGGGTTCCGTAGAGTACCGTAGGGACCTGTAGGGTTCCGTAGGGTTCCGAAGAGTTCTGTAGGGTTCTGTAGAGAACGGTAAGGGCGCGTAGGGTTCCTTAGGGTTTCGTAGGGTTCCTTAGCATTCTGTGGAGTTCTGTAGGGGCCCGTAGAGTTCCATACGGGCCCATAATGTTCCGTAGGGGCCCGTAGGGTTCCGTAAGTTTCCACAGGGCCTCGTAAAGTTCTGTAGGGGCCCGTAGTTTTCTGTAGGGCCCTGTGTTGTTCCGTAGGGGCCTATAGGGTTCTGTAGGGTTCCGTCGGGTTCCGTCAGGTTCTGTAGGGTTCCGTAGGGGCCTGTAGTGTTCCACAGGGGCTTGTTGTTTTCCGTAAGTGCCCGCAGGGGTCTGTAGGGGCCTGTAGGATTCCGAAAGCTTCCATAGGGTTCTGTAGGGGCCCGTGGCGTTCCGTATTGTGCCATAATGTTCTCTAGGGGCCCAGAGAATTTGGAAGGGTTCCGAAGAGTTCTGTAGGGTTCTGTAGAGAACGGTAAGGGCCTGTAGGGTTCCTTAGGATTCCATAGAGTTCCGTAGGGGCCCCTAGGGTTCTGTAAGGTTCTGTAGAGTTCCATAGGGTTCTGTAGATAACCGTAAGTGCACGTATGGGTCTTTAGTGTTTAGTAGGGTTCCATGGGTTTCGTAGATTTCCATAGGGACCCATAGGGCTCTGTAAGGTTCCATAGAAATCCGTAGGGTTCTGTAGAGAACGGTAAGGGCCTGTAGGGTTCCTTAGGGTTCCGTAGAGATCCGTAGGGTTCTGTAGAGAACGGTAAGGGCGTGTAGGGCTCCTTAGGGTTCCGTAGGGTTCTGTAGAGAACGGTAAGGGCGCGTAGGGTTCCTTAGGGTTTCGTAGGGTTCCTTAGCATTCTGTGGAGTTCTGTAGGGGCCCGTAGAGTTCCATACGGGCCCATAATGTTCCGTAGGGGCCCGTAGGGTTCCGTAAGTTTCCACAGGGCCTCGTAAAGTTCTGTAGGGGCCCGTAGTTTTCTGTAGGGCCCTGTGTTGTTCCGTAGGGGCCTATAGGGTTCTGTAGGGTTCCGTCGGGTTCCGTCAGGTTCTGTAGGGTTCCGTAGGGGCCTGTAGTGTTCCACAGGGGCTTGTTGTTTTCCGTAAGTGCCCGCAGGGGTCTGTAGGGGCCTGTAGGATTCCGAAAGCTTCCATAGGGTTCTGTAGGGGCCCGTGGCGTTCCGTATTGTGCCATAATGTTCTCTAGGGGCCCAGAGAATTTGGAAGGGTTCCGAAGAGTTCTGTAGGGTTCTGTAGAGAACGGTAAGGGCCTGTAGGGTTCCTTAGGATTCCATAGAGTTCCGTAGGGGCCCCTAGGGTTCTGTAAGGTTCTGTAGAGTTCCATAGGGTTCTGTAGATAACCGTAAGTGCACGTATGGGTCTTTAGTGTTTAGTAGGGTTCCATGGGTTTCGTAGATTTCCATAGGGACCCATAGGGCTCTGTAAGGTTCCATAGAAATCCGTAGGGTTCTGTAGAGAACGGTAAGGGCCTGTAGGGTTCCTTAGGGTTCCGTAGAGATCCGTAGGGTTCTGTAGAGAACGGTAAGGGCCTGTAGGGCTCCTTAGGGTTCCGTAGGGTTCTGTAGAGAACGGTAAGGGCCTGTAGGGTTCCGTAGAGTACCGTAGGGACCTGTAGGGTTCCGTAGGGTTCCGAAGAGTTCTGTAGGGTTCTGTAGAGAACGGTAAGGGCCCATAGGGTTCCTTAGAATTCTGTAAGGTTCCGTAGAGATCTGCAGGGTTCTGTAGAGAACTGTAAGGGCCCGTAGGGTTCCTTAGGGTTGCGTAGGGTTCCGTAGATTTCCGTGGGGGCCTGTAGTGTTCCGTAAGGTTCCATAGAAATCCGTAGGGTTCTGTAGAGAATGGTAAGGGTCTGCAGGGTTCCTTAGGGTTCTGTAGGGTTCCGTAGGGTTCCGAAGAGTTCTGTAGGGTTCTGTAGAGAACGGTAAGGGCCCGTAGGGTTCCTTAGGGTTTCGTAGGGTTCCTTAGCATTCTGTGGAGTTCTGTACGGGCCCGTAGAGTTCCATACGGGCCCATAATGTTCCGTAGGGGCCCGTAGGGTTCCGTAAGTTTCCACAGGGCCTCGTAAAGTTCTGTAGGGGCCCGTAGTTTTCTGTAGGGCCCTGTGTTGTTCCGTAGGGGCCTATAGGGTTCTGTAGGGTTCCGTCGGGTTCCGTCAGGTTCTGTAGGGTTCCGTAGGGGCCTGTAGTGTTCCACAGGGGCTTGTTGTTTTCCGTAAGTGCCCGCAGGGGTCTGTAGGGGCCTGTAGGATTCCGAAAGCTTCCATAGGGTTCTGTAGGGGCCCGTGGCGTTCCGTATTGTGCCATAATGTTCTCTAGGGGCCCAGAGAATTTGGAAGGGTTCCGAAGAGTTCTGTAGGGTTCTGTAGAGAACGGTAAGGGCCTGTAGGGTTCCTTAGGATTCCATAGAGTTCCGTAGGGGCCCCTAGGGTTCTGTAAGGTTCTGTAGAGTTCCATAGGGTTCTGTAGATAACCGTAAGTGCACGTATGGGTCTTTAGTGTTTAGTAGGGTTCCATGGGTTTCGTAGATTTCCATAGGGACCCATAGGGCTCTGTAAGGTTCCATAGAAATCCGTAGGGTTCTGTAGAGAACGGTAAGGGCCTGTAGGGTTCCTTAGGGTTCCGTAGAGATCCGTAGGGTTCTGTAGAGAACGGTAAGGGCCTGTAGGGCTCCTTAGGGTTCCGTAGGGTTCTGTAGAGAACGGTAAGGGCCTGTAGGGTTCCGTAGAGTACCGTAGGGACCTGTAGGGTTCCGTAGGGTTCCGAAGAGTTCTGTAGGGTTCTGTAGAGAACGGTAAGGGCCCATAGGGTTCCTTAGAATTCTGTAAGGTTCCGTAGAGATCTGCAGGGTTCTGTAGAGAACTGTAAGGGCCCGTAGGGTTCCTTAGGGTTGCGTAGGGTTCCGTAGATTTCCGTGGGGGCCTGTAGTGTTCCGTAAGGTTCCATAGAAATCCGTAGGGTTCTGTAGAGAATGGTAAGGGTCTGCAGGGTTCCTTAGGGTTCTGTAGGGTTCCGTAGGGTTCCGAAGAGTTCTGTAGGGTTCTGTAGAGAACGGTAAGGGCCCGTAGGGTTCCTTAGAATTCTGTAGAGTTCCGTAGAGTTCCGCAGGGTTCTATAGAGAATGGTAAGACGCGTAGGGTTCCGTAGGGTTCCTTAGGAGCCCGTAGTGTTCCGTAAGGTTCTGTAGAGATCCGTAGGGTTCTGTAGAGAACCGTAAGGGCCCGTAGGGTTTCTTAGGGTTCTGTAGGGTTGCTTAGGGTTCCATAGGGTTCCGTAGAGTTCCGTAGGGACCCATAGGGTTCCGTAGAGATCCGTAGGGTTCTGTAGAGAACGGTAAGGGCCCGTAGGGTTCCGTAGAGATCTGTAGGGTTCTGTAGAGAACGGTAAGGGCCCGTAGGGTTCCTTAGAATTCTGTAGAGTTCCGTAGAGTTCCGCAGGGTTCTATAGAGAATGGTAAGACGCGTAGGGTTCCGTAGGGTTCCTTAGGAGCCCGTAGTGTTCCGTAAGGTTCTGTAGAGATCCGTAGGGTTCTGTAGAGAACCGTAAGGGCCCGTAGGGTTTCTTAGGGTTCTGTAGGGTTGCTTAGGGTTCCATAGGGTTCCGTAGAGTTCCGTAGGGACCCATAGGGTTCCGTAGAGATCCGTAGGGTTCTGTAGAGAACGGTAAGGGCCCGTAGGGTTTCTTAGGGTTCTGTAGGGTTGCTTAGGGTTCCATAGGGTTCCGTAGAGTTCCGTAGGGACCCATAGGGTTCCGTAGAGATCCGTAGGGTTCTGTAGAGAACGGTAAGGGCCAGTAGGGTTCCGTAGAGATCTGTAGGGTTCTGTAGAGAACGGTAAGGGCCCGTAGGGTTTCTTAGGGTTCTGTAGGGTTGCTTAGGGTTCCATAGGGTTCCGTAGAGTTCCGTAGGGACCCATAGGGTTCCGTAGAGATCCGTAGGGTTCTGTAGAGAACGGTAAGGGCCCATAGGATTGCGTAGAGATCTGTAGGGTTCTGTAGAGAACGGTAAGGGCCCGTAGGGTTCCGTAGAGATCTGTAGGGTTCTGTAGAGAGCGGTAAGGGCCTGGAGGGCTCATTAGGGTTCTGTAGAGTTCCGTAGCGTTCTGAAGAGAATGGTAAGGGCCCGGTAGTGTTCTTTAGTATTTCGTAGAGTTCCGTAGGGTTCTGTAGAGAACGGTAAGGGCCTGCAGGGTTCCTTATGGTTCTGTAGGGTTCAGAAGGGTTCCGTAGAGTTCCGTAGGGTTCTGTAGAGAACGGTAAGGGCCTGCAGGGTTCCTTATGGTTCTGTAGGGTTCAGAAGAGTTCCGTAGAGTTCCGTAGGGAGCCATAGGGTTCCGTAAGGTTCCTTAGAGATCCATAGCGTTCTGTAGAGAACAGTAAGAGCCCATAGGTTTCCTTAGGGTTCCATAAAGTTCCGTAGAGTTCCGTAGGGGCCCGTAGGGTTGTGTAGGGTTCCACAGGGGCTGGCAGGGATCCATGTCGACCTGTAGGGTTCTGTAAGTACCCGCAGGGCCCTTTATGGCCCTGTAGTGTTCTCTAGGGACTGACTGGTAGGGTTCTGTAGGTTTCCATAGCATTCTGTAGAGTTCTGTAGGAGCCCGCAGAGTTCCGTACTGTGCCATAGTGTTCCATAGGGGCCTATAGGGTCCCGAAGGGTTCCGTAGAGTTCCGTAGGGTTCAGTATGGACCCGTAAGGGCCCGTAGGGTTCCTTAGGGTTCCATAGGGTTCCATAGAGTTCCGTAGGGACCTGTAGGGTAATGTAAGGTTCCATAGAGATCCGTAGGGTTCTGTAGAGAACGGTAAGGGCCTGTAGGGTTCCTTAGGGTTCCGTAGAGATCCGTAGGGTTCTGAAGAGAATGGTAAGGGCCCGGTAGTGTTCTTTAGTATTTCGTAGAGTTCTGTAGGGTTCTGTAGAGAACGGTAAGGGCCTGTAGGGCTCCTTAGGGTTCCGTAGGGTTCAGAAGAGTTCCGTAGAGTTCCGTAGGGAGCCATAGGGTTCCGTAAGGTTCCTTAGAGATCCATAGCGTTCTGTAGAGAACAGTAAGAGCCCATAGGTTTCCTTAGGGTTCCATAAAGTTCCGTAGAGTTCCGTAGGGGCCCGTAGGGTTGTGTAGGGTTCCACAGGGGCTGGCAGGGATCCATGTCGACCTGTAGGGTTCTGTAAGTACCCGCAGGGCCCTTTATGGCCCTGTAGTGTTCTCTAGGGACTGACTGGTAGGGTTCTGTAGGTTTCCATAGCATTCTGTAGAGTTCTGTAGGAGCCCGCAGAGTTCCGTACTGTGCCATAGTGTTCCATAGGGGCCTATAGGGTCCCGAAGGGTTCCGTAGAGTTCCGTAGGGTTCAGTATGGACCCGTAAGGGCCCGTAGGGTTCCTTAGGGTTCCATAGGGTTCCATAGAGTTCCGTAGGGACCTGTAGGGTAATGTAAGGTTCCATAGAGATCCGTAGGGTTCTGTAGAGAACGGTAAGGGCCTGTAGGGTTCCTTAGGGTTCCGTAGAGATCCGTAGGGTTCTGAAGAGAATGGTAAGGGCCCGGTAGTGTTCTTTAGTATTTCGTAGAGTTCTGTAGGGTTCTGTAGAGAACGGTAAGGGCCTGTAGGGTTCAGAAGGGTTCCGTAGGGTTCTGTAGAGAACGGTAAGGGCCTGTAGGGTTCCGTAGAGTACCGTAGGGACCTGTAGGGTTCCGTAGGGTTCCGAAGAGTTCTGTAGGGTTCTGTAGAGAACGGTAAGGGCGCGTAGGGTTCCTTAGGGTTTCGTAGGGTTCCTTAGCATTCTGTGGAGTTCTGTAGGGGCCCGTAGAGTTCCATACGGGCCCATAATGTTCCGTAGGGGCCCGTAGGGTTCCGTAAGTTTCCACAGGGCCTCGTAAAGTTCTGTAGGGGCCCGTAGTTTTCTGTAGGGCCCTGTGTTGTTCCGTAGGGGCCTATAGGGTTCTGTAGGGTTCCGTCGGGTTCCGTCAGGTTCTGTAGGGTTCCGTAGGGGCCTGTAGTGTTCCACAGGGGCTTGTTGTTTTCCGTAAGTGCCCGCAGGGGTCTGTAGGGGCCTGTAGGATTCCGAAAGCTTCCATAGGGTTCTGTAGGGGCCCGTGGCGTTCCGTATTGTGCCATAATGTTCTCTAGGGGCCCAGAGAATTTGGAAGGGTTCCGAAGAGTTCTGTAGGGTTCTGTAGAGAACGGTAAGGGCCTGTAGGGTTCCTTAGGATTCCATAGAGTTCCGTAGGGGCCCCTAGGGTTCTGTAAGGTTCTGTAGAGTTCCATAGGGTTCTGTAGATAACCGTAAGTGCACGTATGGGTCTTTAGTGTTTAGTAGGGTTCCATGGGTTTCGTAGATTTCCATAGGGACCCATAGGGCTCTGTAAGGTTCCATAGAAATCCGTAGGGTTCTGTAGAGAACGGTAAGGGCCTGTAGGGTTCCTTAGGGTTCCGTAGAGATCCGTAGGGTTCTGTAGAGAACGGTAAGGGCGTGTAGGGCTCCTTAGGGTTCCGTAGGGTTCTGTAGAGAACGGTAAGGGCGCGTAGGGTTCCTTAGGGTTTCGTAGGGTTCCTTAGCATTCTGTGGAGTTCTGTAGGGGCCCGTAGAGTTCCATACGGGCCCATAATGTTCCGTAGGGGCCCGTAGGGTTCCGTAAGTTTCCACAGGGCCTCGTAAAGTTCTGTAGGGGCCCGTAGTTTTCTGTAGGGCCCTGTGTTGTTCCGTAGGGGCCTATAGGGTTCTGTAGGGTTCCGTCGGGTTCCGTCAGGTTCTGTAGGGTTCCGTAGGGGCCTGTAGTGTTCCACAGGGGCTTGTTGTTTTCCGTAAGTGCCCGCAGGGGTCTGTAGGGGCCTGTAGGATTCCGAAAGCTTCCATAGGGTTCTGTAGGGGCCCGTGGCGTTCCGTATTGTGCCATAATGTTCTCTAGGGGCCCAGAGAATTTGGAAGGGTTCCGAAGAGTTCTGTAGGGTTCTGTAGAGAACGGTAAGGGCCTGTAGGGTTCCTTAGGATTCCATAGAGTTCCGTAGGGGCCCCTAGGGTTCTGTAAGGTTCTGTAGAGTTCCATAGGGTTCTGTAGATAACCGTAAGTGCACGTATGGGTCTTTAGTGTTTAGTAGGGTTCCATGGGTTTCGTAGATTTCCATAGGGACCCATAGGGCTCTGTAAGGTTCCATAGAAATCCGTAGGGTTCTGTAGAGAACGGTAAGGGCCTGTAGGGTTCCTTAGGGTTCCGTAGAGATCCGTAGGGTTCTGTAGAGAACGGTAAGGGCGTGTAGGGCTCCTTAGGGTTCCGTAGGGTTCTGTAGAGAACGGTAAGGGCGCGTAGGGTTCCTTAGGGTTTCGTAGGGTTCCTTAGCATTCTGTGGAGTTCTGTAGGGGCCCGTAGAGTTCCATACGGGCCCATAATGTTCCGTAGGGGCCCGTAGGGTTCCGTAAGTTTCCACAGGGCCTCGTAAAGTTCTGTAGGGGCCCGTAGTTTTCTGTAGGGCCCTGTGTTGTTCCGTAGGGGCCTATAGGGTTCTGTAGGGTTCCGTCGGGTTCCGTCAGGTTCTGTAGGGTTCCGTAGGGGCCTGTAGTGTTCCACAGGGGCTTGTTGTTTTCCGTAAGTGCCCGCAGGGGTCTGTAGGGGCCTGTAGGATTCCGAAAGCTTCCATAGGGTTCTGTAGGGGCCCGTGGCGTTCCGTATTGTGCCATAATGTTCTCTAGGGGCCCAGAGAATTTGGAAGGGTTCCGAAGAGTTCTGTAGGGTTCTGTAGAGAACGGTAAGGGCCTGTAGGGTTCCTTAGGATTCCATAGAGTTCCGTAGGGGCCCCTAGGGTTCTGTAAGGTTCTGTAGAGTTCCATAGGGTTCTGTAGATAACCGTAAGTGCACGTATGGGTCTTTAGTGTTTAGTAGGGTTCCATGGGTTTCGTAGATTTCCATAGGGACCCATAGGGCTCTGTAAGGTTCCATAGAAATCCGTAGGGTTCTGTAGAGAACGGTAAGGGCCTGTAGGGTTCCTTAGGGTTCCGTAGAGATCCGTAGGGTTCTGTAGAGAACGGTAAGGGCCTGTAGGGCTCCTTAGGGTTCCGTAGGGTTCTGTAGAGAACGGTAAGGGCCTGTAGGGTTCCGTAGAGTACCGTAGGGACCTGTAGGGTTCCGTAGGGTTCCGAAGAGTTCTGTAGGGTTCTGTAGAGAACGGTAAGGGCCCATAGGGTTCCTTAGAATTCTGTAAGGTTCCGTAGAGATCTGCAGGGTTCTGTAGAGAACTGTAAGGGCCCGTAGGGTTCCTTAGGGTTGCGTAGGGTTCCGTAGATTTCCGTGGGGGCCTGTAGTGTTCCGTAAGGTTCCATAGAAATCCGTAGGGTTCTGTAGAGAATGGTAAGGGTCTGCAGGGTTCCTTAGGGTTCTGTAGGGTTCCGTAGGGTTCCGAAGAGTTCTGTAGGGTTCTGTAGAGAACGGTAAGGGCCCGTAGGGTTCCTTAGGGTTTCGTAGGGTTCCTTAGCATTCTGTGGAGTTCTGTACGGGCCCGTAGAGTTCCATACGGGCCCATAATGTTCCGTAGGGGCCCGTAGGGTTCCGTAAGTTTCCACAGGGCCTCGTAAAGTTCTGTAGGGGCCCGTAGTTTTCTGTAGGGCCCTGTGTTGTTCCGTAGGGGCCTATAGGGTTCTGTAGGGTTCCGTCGGGTTCCGTCAGGTTCTGTAGGGTTCCGTAGGGGCCTGTAGTGTTCCACAGGGGCTTGTTGTTTTCCGTAAGTGCCCGCAGGGGTCTGTAGGGGCCTGTAGGATTCCGAAAGCTTCCATAGGGTTCTGTAGGGGCCCGTGGCGTTCCGTATTGTGCCATAATGTTCTCTAGGGGCCCAGAGAATTTGGAAGGGTTCCGAAGAGTTCTGTAGGGTTCTGTAGAGAACGGTAAGGGCCTGTAGGGTTCCTTAGGATTCCATAGAGTTCCGTAGGGGCCCCTAGGGTTCTGTAAGGTTCTGTAGAGTTCCATAGGGTTCTGTAGATAACCGTAAGTGCACGTATGGGTCTTTAGTGTTTAGTAGGGTTCCATGGGTTTCGTAGATTTCCATAGGGACCCATAGGGCTCTGTAAGGTTCCATAGAAATCCGTAGGGTTCTGTAGAGAACGGTAAGGGCCTGTAGGGTTCCTTAGGGTTCCGTAGAGATCCGTAGGGTTCTGTAGAGAACGGTAAGGGCCTGTAGGGCTCCTTAGGGTTCCGTAGGGTTCTGTAGAGAACGGTAAGGGCCTGTAGGGTTCCGTAGAGTACCGTAGGGACCTGTAGGGTTCCGTAGGGTTCCGAAGAGTTCTGTAGGGTTCTGTAGAGAACGGTAAGGGCCCATAGGGTTCCTTAGAATTCTGTAAGGTTCCGTAGAGATCTGCAGGGTTCTGTAGAGAACTGTAAGGGCCCGTAGGGTTCCTTAGGGTTGCGTAGGGTTCCGTAGATTTCCGTGGGGGCCTGTAGTGTTCCGTAAGGTTCCATAGAAATCCGTAGGGTTCTGTAGAGAATGGTAAGGGTCTGCAGGGTTCCTTAGGGTTCTGTAGGGTTCCGTAGGGTTCCGAAGAGTTCTGTAGGGTTCTGTAGAGAACGGTAAGGGCCCGTAGGGTTCCTTAGAATTCTGTAGAGTTCCGTAGAGTTCCGCAGGGTTCTATAGAGAATGGTAAGACGCGTAGGGTTCCGTAGGGTTCCTTAGGAGCCCGTAGTGTTCCGTAAGGTTCTGTAGAGATCCGTAGGGTTCTGTAGAGAACCGTAAGGGCCCGTAGGGTTTCTTAGGGTTCTGTAGGGTTGCTTAGGGTTCCATAGGGTTCCGTAGAGTTCCGTAGGGACCCATAGGGTTCCGTAGAGATCCGTAGGGTTCTGTAGAGAACGGTAAGGGCCCGTAGGGTTCCGTAGAGATCTGTAGGGTTCTGTAGAGAACGGTAAGGGCCCGTAGGGTTCCTTAGAATTCTGTAGAGTTCCGTAGAGTTCCGCAGGGTTCTATAGAGAATGGTAAGACGCGTAGGGTTCCGTAGGGTTCCTTAGGAGCCCGTAGTGTTCCGTAAGGTTCTGTAGAGATCCATAGGGTTCTGTAGAGAACCGTAAGGGCCCGTAGGGTTTCTTAGGGTTCTGTAGGGTTGCTTAGGGTTCCATAGGGTTCCGTAGAGTTCCGTAGGGACCCATAGGGTTCCGTAGAGATCCGTAGGGTTCTGTAGAGAACGGTAAGGGCCCGTAGGGTTTCTTAGGGTTCTGTAGGGTTGCTTAGGGTTCCATAGGGTTCCGTAGAGTTCCGTAGGGACCCATAGGGTTCCGTAGAGATCCGTAGGGTTCTGTAGAGAACGGTAAGGGCCAGTAGGGTTCCGTAGAGATCTGTAGGGTTCTGTAGAGAACGGTAAGGGCGTGTAGGGCTCCTTAGGGTTCCGTAGGGTTCTGTAGAGAACGGTAAGGGCGCGTAGGGTTCCTTAGGGTTTCGTAGGGTTCCTTAGCATTCTGTGGAGTTCTGTAGGGGCCCGTAGAGTTCCATACGGGCCCATAATGTTCCGTAGGGGCCCGTAGGGTTCCGTAAGTTTCCACAGGGCCTCGTAAAGTTCTGTAGGGGCCCGTAGTTTTCTGTAGGGCCCTGTGTTGTTCCGTAGGGGCCTATAGGGTTCTGTAGGGTTCCGTCGGGTTCCGTCAGGTTCTGTAGGGTTCCGTAGGGGCCTGTAGTGTTCCACAGGGGCTTGTTGTTTTCCGTAAGTGCCCGCAGGGGTCTGTAGGGGCCTGTAGGATTCCGAAAGCTTCCATAGGGTTCTGTAGGGGCCCGTGGCGTTCCGTATTGTGCCATAATGTTCTCTAGGGGCCCAGAGAATTTGGAAGGGTTCCGAAGAGTTCTGTAGGGTTCTGTAGAGAACGGTAAGGGCCTGTAGGGTTCCTTAGGATTCCATAGAGTTCCGTAGGGGCCCCTAGGGTTCTGTAAGGTTCTGTAGAGTTCCATAGGGTTCTGTAGATAACCGTAAGTGCACGTATGGGTCTTTAGTGTTTAGTAGGGTTCCATGGGTTTCGTAGATTTCCATAGGGACCCATAGGGCTCTGTAAGGTTCCATAGAAATCCGTAGGGTTCTGTAGAGAACGGTAAGGGCCTGTAGGGTTCCTTAGGGTTCCGTAGAGATCCGTAGGGTTCTGTAGAGAACGGTAAGGGCGTGTAGGGCTCCTTAGGGTTCCGTAGGGTTCTGTAGAGAACGGTAAGGGCGCGTAGGGTTCCTTAGGGTTTCGTAGGGTTCCTTAGCATTCTGTGGAGTTCTGTAGGGGCCCGTAGAGTTCCATACGGGCCCATAATGTTCCGTAGGGGCCCGTAGGGTTCCGTAAGTTTCCACAGGGCCTCGTAAAGTTCTGTAGGGGCCCGTAGTTTTCTGTAGGGCCCTGTGTTGTTCCGTAGGGGCCTATAGGGTTCTGTAGGGTTCCGTCGGGTTCCGTCAGGTTCTGTAGGGTTCCGTAGGGGCCTGTAGTGTTCCACAGGGGCTTGTTGTTTTCCGTAAGTGCCCGCAGGGGTCTGTAGGGGCCTGTAGGATTCCGAAAGCTTCCATAGGGTTCTGTAGGGGCCCGTGGCGTTCCGTATTGTGCCATAATGTTCTCTAGGGGCCCAGAGAATTTGGAAGGGTTCAGAAGAGTTCTGTAGGGTTCTGTAGAGAACGGTAAGGGCCTGTAGGGTTCCTTAGGATTCCATAGAGTTCCGTAGGGGCCCCTAGGGTTCTGTAAGGTTCTGTAGAGTTCCATAGGGTTCTGTAGATAACCGTAAGTGCACGTATGGGTCTTTAGTGTTTAGTAGGGTTCCATGGGTTTCGTAGATTTCCATAGGGACCCATAGGGCTCTGTAAGGTTCCATAGAAATCCGTAGGGTTCTGTAGAGAACGGTAAGGGCCTGTAGGGTTCCTTAGGGTTCCGTAGAGATCCGTAGGGTTCTGTAGAGAACGGTAAGGGCCTGTAGGGCTCCTTAGGGTTCCGTAGGGTTCTGTAGAGAACGGTAAGGGCCTGTAGGGTTCCGTAGAGTACCGTAGGGACCTGTAGGGTTCCGTAGGGTTCCGAAGAGTTCTGTAGGGTTCTGTAGAGAACGGTAAGGGCCCATAGGGTTCCTTAGAATTCTGTAAGGTTCCGTAGAGATCTGCAGGGTTCTGTAGAGAACTGTAAGGGCCCGTAGGGTTCCTTAGGGTTGCGTAGGGTTCCGTAGATTTCCGTGGGGGCCTGTAGTGTTCCGTAAGGTTCCATAGAAATCCGTAGGGTTCTGTAGAGAATGGTAAGGGTCTGCAGGGTTCCTTAGGGTTCTGTAGGGTTCCGTAGGGTTCCGAAGAGTTCTGTAGGGTTCTGTAGAGAACGGTAAGGGCCCGTAGGGTTCCTTAGGGTTTCGTAGGGTTCCTTAGCATTCTGTGGAGTTCTGTACGGGCCCGTAGAGTTCCATACGGGCCCATAATGTTCCGTAGGGGCCCGTAGGGTTCCGTAAGTTTCCACAGGGCCTCGTAAAGTTCTGTAGGGGCCCGTAGTTTTCTGTAGGGCCCTGTGTTGTTCCGTAGGGGCCTATAGGGTTCTGTAGGGTTCCGTCGGGTTCCGTCAGGTTCTGTAGGGTTCCGTAGGGGCCTGTAGTGTTCCACAGGGGCTTGTTGTTTTCCGTAAGTGCCCGCAGGGGTCTGTAGGGGCCTGTAGGATTCCGAAAGCTTCCATAGGGTTCTGTAGGGGCCCGTGGCGTTCCGTATTGTGCCATAATGTTCTCTAGGGGCCCAGAGAATTTGGAAGGGTTCCGAAGAGTTCTGTAGGGTTCTGTAGAGAACGGTAAGGGCCTGTAGGGTTCCTTAGGATTCCATAGAGTTCCGTAGGGGCCCCTAGGGTTCTGTAAGGTTCTGTAGAGTTCCATAGGGTTCTGTAGATAACCGTAAGTGCACGTATGGGTCTTTAGTGTTTAGTAGGGTTCCATGGGTTTCGTAGATTTCCATAGGGACCCATAGGGCTCTGTAAGGTTCCATAGAAATCCGTAGGGTTCTGTAGAGAACGGTAAGGGCCTGTAGGGTTCCTTAGGGTTCCGTAGAGATCCGTAGGGTTCTGTAGAGAACGGTAAGGGCCTGTAGGGCTCCTTAGGGTTCCGTAGGGTTCTGTAGAGAACGGTAAGGGCCTGTAGGGTTCCGTAGAGTACCGTAGGGACCTGTAGGGTTCCGTAGGGTTCCGAAGAGTTCTGTAGGGTTCTGTAGAGAACGGTAAGGGCCCATAGGGTTCCTTAGAATTCTGTAAGGTTCCGTAGAGATCTGCAGGGTTCTGTAGAGAACTGTAAGGGCCCGTAGGGTTCCTTAGGGTTGCGTAGGGTTCCGTAGATTTCCGTGGGGGCCTGTAGTGTTCCGTAAGGTTCCATAGAAATCCGTAGGGTTCTGTAGAGAATGGTAAGGGTCTGCAGGGTTCCTTAGGGTTCTGTAGGGTTCCGTAGGGTTCCGAAGAGTTCTGTAGGGTTCTGTAGAGAACGGTAAGGGCCCGTAGGGTTCCTTAGAATTCTGTAGAGTTCCGTAGAGTTCCGCAGGGTTCTATAGAGAATGGTAAGACGCGTAGGGTTCCGTAGGGTTCCTTAGGAGCCCGTAGTGTTCCGTAAGGTTCTGTAGAGATCCGTAGGGTTCTGTAGAGAACCGTAAGGGCCCGTAGGGTTTCTTAGGGTTCTGTAGGGTTGCTTAGGGTTCCATAGGGTTCCGTAGAGTTCCGTAGGGACCCATAGGGTTCCGTAGAGATCCGTAGGGTTCTGTAGAGAACGGTAAGGGCCCGTAGGGTTCCGTAGAGATCTGTAGGGTTCTGTAGAGAACGGTAAGGGCCCGTAGGGTTCCTTAGAATTCTGTAGAGTTCCGTAGAGTTCCGCAGGGTTCTATAGAGAATGGTAAGACGCGTAGGGTTCCGTAGGGTTCCTTAGGAGCCCGTAGTGTTCCGTAAGGTTCTGTAGAGATCCATAGGGTTCTGTAGAGAACCGTAAGGGCCCGTAGGGTTTCTTAGGGTTCTGTAGGGTTGCTTAGGGTTCCATAGGGTTCCGTAGAGTTCCGTAGGGACCCATAGGGTTCCGTAGAGATCCGTAGGGTTCTGTAGAGAACGGTAAGGGCCCGTAGGGTTTCTTAGGGTTCTGTAGGGTTGCTTAGGGTTCCATAGGGTTCCGTAGAGTTCCGTAGGGACCCATAGGGTTCCGTAGAGATCCGTAGGGTTCTGTAGAGAACGGTAAGGGCCAGTAGGGTTCCGTAGAGATCTGTAGGGTTCTGTAGAGAACGGTAAGGGCGTGTAGGGCTCCTTAGGGTTCCGTAGGGTTCTGTAGAGAACGGTAAGGGCGCGTAGGGTTCCTTAGGGTTTCGTAGGGTTCCTTAGCATTCTGTGGAGTTCTGTAGGGGCCCGTAGAGTTCCATACGGGCCCATAATGTTCCGTAGGGGCCCGTAGGGTTCCGTAAGTTTCCACAGGGCCTCGTAAAGTTCTGTAGGGGCCCGTAGTTTTCTGTAGGGCCCTGTGTTGTTCCGTAGGGGCCTATAGGGTTCTGTAGGGTTCCGTCGGGTTCCGTCAGGTTCTGTAGGGTTCCGTAGGGGCCTGTAGTGTTCCACAGGGGCTTGTTGTTTTCCGTAAGTGCCCGCAGGGGTCTGTAGGGGCCTGTAGGATTCCGAAAGCTTCCATAGGGTTCTGTAGGGGCCCGTGGCGTTCCGTATTGTGCCATAATGTTCTCTAGGGGCCCAGAGAATTTGGAAGGGTTCCGAAGAGTTCTGTAGGGTTCTGTAGAGAACGGTAAGGGCCTGTAGGGTTCCTTAGGATTCCATAGAGTTCCGTAGGGGCCCCTAGGGTTCTGTAAGGTTCTGTAGAGTTCCATAGGGTTCTGTAGATAACCGTAAGTGCACGTATGGGTCTTTAGTGTTTAGTAGGGTTCCATGGGTTTCGTAGATTTCCATAGGGACCCATAGGGCTCTGTAAGGTTCCATAGAAATCCGTAGGGTTCTGTAGAGAACGGTAAGGGCCTGTAGGGTTCCTTAAGGTTCCGTAGAGATCCGTAGGGTTCTGTAGAGAACGGTAAGGGCGTGTAGGGCTCCTTAGGGTTCCGTAGGGTTCTGTAGAGAACGGTAAGGGCGCGTAGGGTTCCTTAGGGTTTCGTAGGGTTCCTTAGCATTCTGTGGAGTTCTGTAGGGGCCCGTAGAGTTCCATACGGGCCCATAATGTTCCGTAGGGGCCCGTAGGGTTCCGTAAGTTTCCACAGGGCCTCGTAAAGTTCTGTAGGGGCCCGTAGTTTTCTGTAGGGCCCTGTGTTGTTCCGTAGGGGCCTATAGGGTTCTGTAGGGTTCCGTCGGGTTCCGTCAGGTTCTGTAGGGTTCCGTAGGGGCCTGTAGTGTTCCACAGGGGCTTGTTGTTTTCCGTAAGTGCCCGCAGGGGTCTGTAGGGGCCTGTAGGATTCCGAAAGCTTCCATAGGGTTCTGTAGGGGCCCGTGGCGTTCCGTATTGTGCCATAATGTTCTCTAGGGGCCCAGAGAATTTGGAAGGGTTCCGAAGAGTTCTGTAGGGTTCTGTAGAGAACGGTAAGGGCCTGTAGGGTTCCTTAGGATTCCATAGAGTTCCGTAGGGGCCCCTAGGGTTCTGTAAGGTTCTGTAGAGTTCCATAGGGTTCTGTAGATAACCGTAAGTGCACGTATGGGTCTTTAGTGTTTAGTAGGGTTCCATGGGTTTCGTAGATTTCCATAGGGACCCATAGGGCTCTGTAAGGTTCCATAGAAATCCGTAGGGTTCTGTAGAGAACGGTAAGGGCCTGTAGGGTTCCTTAGGGTTCCGTAGAGATCCGTAGGGTTCTGTAGAGAACGGTAAGGGCGTGTAGGGCTCCTTAGGGTTCCGTAGGGTTCTGTAGAGAACGGTAAGGGCGCGTAGGGTTCCTTAGGGTTTCGTAGGGTTCCTTAGCATTCTGTGGAGTTCTGTAGGGGCCCGTAGAGTTCCATACGGGCCCATAATGTTCCGTAGGGGCCCGTAGGGTTCCGTAAGTTTCCACAGGGCCTCGTAAAGTTCTGTAGGGGCCCGTAGTTTTCTGTAGGGCCCTGTGTTGTTCCGTAGGGGCCTATAGGGTTCTGTAGGGTTCCGTCGGGTTCCGTCAGGTTCTGTAGGGTTCCGTAGGGGCCTGTAGTGTTCCACAGGGGCTTGTTGTTTTCCGTAAGTGCCCGCAGGGGTCTGTAGGGGCCTGTAGGATTCCGAAAGCTTCCATAGGGTTCTGTAGGGGCCCGTGGCGTTCCGTATTGTGCCATAATGTTCTCTAGGGGCCCAGAGAATTTGGAAGGGTTCCGAAGAGTTCTGTAGGGTTCTGTAGAGAACGGTAAGGGCCTGTAGGGTTCCTTAGGATTCCATAGAGTTCCGTAGGGGCCCCTAGGGTTCTGTAAGGTTCTGTAGAGTTCCATAGGGTTCTGTAGATAACCGTAAGTGCACGTATGGGTCTTTAGTGTTTAGTAGGGTTCCATGGGTTTCGTAGATTTCCATAGGGACCCATAGGGCTCTGTAAGGTTCCATAGAAATCCGTAGGGTTCTGTAGAGAACGGTAAGGGCCTGTAGGGTTCCTTAGGGTTCCGTAGAGATCCGTAGGGTTCTGTAGAGAACGGTAAGGGCCTGTAGGGCTCCTTAGGGTTCCGTAGGGTTCTGTAGAGAACGGTAAGGGCCTGTAGGGTTCCGTAGAGTACCGTAGGGACCTGTAGGGTTCCGTAGGGTTCCGAAGAGTTCTGTAGGGTTCTGTAGAGAACGGTAAGGGCCCATAGGGTTCCTTAGAATTCTGTAAGGTTCCGTAGAGATCTGCAGGGTTCTGTAGAGAACTGTAAGGGCCCGTAGGGTTCCTTAGGGTTGCGTAGGGTTCCGTAGATTTCCGTGGGGGCCTGTAGTGTTCCGTAAGGTTCCATAGAAATCCGTAGGGTTCTGTAGAGAATGGTAAGGGTCTGCAGGGTTCCTTATGGTTCCGTAGGGTTCCGTAGGGTTCCGAAGAGTTCTGTAGGGTTCTGTAGAGAACGGTAAGGGCCCGTAGGGTTCCTTAGGGTTTCGTAGGGTTCCTTAGCATTCTGTGGAGTTCTGTACGGGCCCGTAGAGTTCCATACGGGCCCATAATGTTCCGTAGGGGCCCGTAGGGTTCCGTAAGTTTCCACAGGGCCTCGTAAAGTTCTGTAGGGGCCCGTAGTTTTCTGTAGGGCCCTGTGTTGTTCCGTAGGGGCCTATAGGGTTCTGTAGGGTTCCGTCGGGTTCCGTCAGGTTCTGTAGGGTTCCGTAGGGGCCTGTAGTGTTCCACAGGGGCTTGTTGTTTTCCGTAAGTGCCCGCAGGGGTCTGTAGGGGCCTGTAGGATTCCGAAAGCTTCCATAGGGTTCTGTAGGGGCCCGTGGCGTTCCGTATTGTGCCATAATGTTCTCTAGGGGCCCAGAGAATTTGGAAGGGTTCCGAAGAGTTCTGTAGGGTTCTGTAGAGAACGGTAAGGGCCTGTAGGGTTCCTTAGGATTCCATAGAGTTCCGTAGGGGCCCCTAGGGTTCTGTAAGGTTCTGTAGAGTTCCATAGGGTTCTGTAGATAACCGTAAGTGCACGTATGGGTCTTTAGTGTTTAGTAGGGTTCCATGGGTTTCGTAGATTTCCATAGGGACCCATAGGGCTCTGTAAGGTTCCATAGAAATCCGTAGGGTTCTGTAGAGAACGGTAAGGGCCTGTAGGGTTCCTTAGGGTTCCGTAGAGATCCGTAGGGTTCTGTAGAGAACGGTAAGGGCCTGTAGGGCTCCTTAGGGTTCCGTAGGGTTCTGTAGAGAACGGTAAGGGCGCGTAGGGTTCCTTAGGGTTTCGTAGGGTTCCTTAGCATTCTGTGGAGTTCTGTAGGGGCCCGTAGAGTTCCATACGGGCCCATAATGTTCCGTAGGGGCCCGTAGGGTTCCGTAAGTTTCCACAGGGCCTCGTAAAGTTCTGTAGGGGCCCGTAGTTTTCTGTAGGGCCCTGTGTTGTTCCGTAGGGGCCTATAGGGTTCTGTAGGGTTCCGTCGGGTTCCGTCAGGTTCTGTAGGGTTCCGTAGGGGCCTGTAGTGTTCCACAGGGGCTTGTTGTTTTCCGTAAGTGCCCGCAGGGGTCTGTAGGGGCCTGTAGGATTCCGAAAGCTTCCATAGGGTTCTGTAGGGGCCCGTGGCGTTCCGTATTGTGCCATAATGTTCTCTAGGGGCCCAGAGAATTTGGAAGGGTTCCGAAGAGTTCTGTAGGGTTCTGTAGAGAACGGTAAGGGCCTGTAGGGTTCCTTAGGATTCCATAGAGTTCCGTAGGGGCCCCTAGGGTTCTGTAAGGTTCTGTAGAGTTCCATAGGGTTCTGTAGATAACCGTAAGTGCACGTATGGGTCTTTAGTGTTTAGTAGGGTTCCATGGGTTTCGTAGATTTCCATAGGGACCCATAGGGCTCTGTAAGGTTCCATAGAAATCCGTAGGGTTCTGTAGAGAACGGTAAGGGCCTGTAGGGTTCCTTAGGGTTCCGTAGAGATCCGTAGGGTTCTGTAGAGAACGGTAAGGGCCTGTAGGGCTCCTTAGGGTTCCGTAGGGTTCTGTAGAGAACGGTAAGGGCGCGTAGGGTTCCTTAGGGTTTCGTAGGGTTCCTTAGCATTCTGTGGAGTTCTGTAGGGGCCCGTAGAGTTCCATACGGGCCCATAATGTTCCGTAGGGGCCCGTAGGGTTCCGTAAGTTTCCACAGGGCCTCGTAAAGTTCTGTAGGGGCCCGTAGTTTTCTGTAGGGCCCTGTGTTGTTCCGTAGGGGCCTATAGGGTTCTGTAGGGTTCCGTCGGGTTCCGTCAGGTTCTGTAGGGTTCCGTAGGGGCCTGTAGTGTTCCACAGGGGCTTGTTGTTTTCCGTAAGTGCCCGCAGGGGTCTGTAGGGGCCTGTAGGATTCCGAAAGCTTCCATAGGGTTCTGTAGGGGCCCGTGGCGTTCCGTATTGTGCCATAATGTTCTCTAGGGGCCCAGAGAATTTGGAAGGGTTCCGAAGAGTTCTGTAGGGTTCTGTAGAGAACGGTAAGGGCCTGTAGGGTTCCTTAGGATTCCATAGAGTTCCGTAGGGGCCCCTAGGGTTCTGTAAGGTTCTGTAGAGTTCCATAGGGTTCTGTAGATAACCGTAAGTGCACGTATGGGTCTTTAGTGTTTAGTAGGGTTCCATGGGTTTCGTAGATTTCCATAGGGACCCATAGGGCTCTGTAAGGTTCCATAGAAATCCGTAGGGTTCTGTAGAGAACGGTAAGGGCCTGTAGGGTTCCTTAGGGTTCCGTAGAGATCCGTAGGGTTCTGTAGAGAACGGTAAGGGCCTGTAGGGCTCCTTAGGGTTCCGTAGGGTTCTGTAGAGAACGGTAAGGGCCTGTAGGGTTCCGTAGAGTACCGTAGGGACCTGTAGGGTTCCGTAGGGTTCCGAAGAGTTCTGTAGGGTTCTGTAGAGAACGGTAAGGGCCCATAGGGTTCCTTAGAATTCTGTAAGGTTCCGTAGAGTTCCGCAGGGTTCTATAGAGAATGGTAAGACGCGTAGGGTTCCGTAGGGTTCCTTAGGAGCCCGTAGTGTTCCGTAAGGTTCTGTAGAGATCCGTAGGGTTCTGTAGAGAACCGTAAAGGCCCGTAGGGTTCCTTAGGGTTGCGTAGGGTTCCGTAGATTTCCGTGGGGGCCTGTAGTGTTCCGTAAGGTTCCATAGAAATCCGTAGGGTTCTGTAGAGAATGGTAAGGGTCTGCAGGGTTCCTTAGGGTTCTGTAGGGTTCCGTAGGGTTCCGAAGAGTTCTGTAGGGTTCTGTAGAGAACGGTAAGGGCCCGTAGGGTTCCTTAGAATTCTGTAGAGTTCCGTAGAGTTCCGCAGGGTTCTATAGAGAATGGTAAGACGCGTAGGGTTCCGTAGGGTTCCTTAGGAGCCCGTAGTGTTCCGTAAGGTTCTGTAGAGATCCGTAGGGTTCTGTAGAGAACCGTAAGGGCCCGTAGGGTTTCTTAGGGTTCTGTAGGGTTGCTTAGGGTTCCATAGGGTTCCGTAGAGTTCCGTAGGGACCCATAGGGTTCCGTAGAGATCCGTAGGGTTCTGTAGAGAACGGTAAGGGCCCGTAGGGTTCCGTAGAGATCTGTAGGGTTCTGTAGAGAACGGTAAGGGCCCGTAGGGTTCCTTAGAATTCTGTAGAGTTCCGTAGAGTTCCGCAGGGTTCTATAGAGAATGGTAAGACGCGTAGGGTTCCGTAGGGTTCCTTAGGAGCCCGTAGTGTTCCGTAAGGTTCTGTAGAGATCCATAGGGTTCTGTAGAGAACCGTAAGGGCCCGTAGGGTTTCTTAGGGTTCTGTAGGGTTGCTTAGGGTTCCATAGGGTTCCGTAGAGTTCCGTAGGGACCCATAGGGTTCCGTAGAGATCCGTAGGGTTCTGTAGAGAACGGTAAGGGCCCGTAGGGTTTCTTAGGGTTCTGTAGGGTTGCTTAGGGTTCCATAGGGTTCCGTAGAGTTCCGTAGGGACCCATAGGGTTCCGTAGAGATCCGTAGGGTTCTGTAGAGAACGGTAAGGGCCAGTAGGGTTCCGTAGAGATCTGTAGGGTTCTGTAGAGAACGGTAAGGGCCCGTAGGGTTCCGTAGAGATCTGTAGGGTTCTGTAGAGAGCGGTAAGGGCCTGGAGGGCTCATTAGGGTTCTGTAGAGTTCCGTAGGGTTCTGAAGAGAATGGTAAGGGCCCGGTAGTGTTCTTTAGTATTTCGTAGAGTTCCGTAGGGTTCTGTAGAGAACCGTAAGGGCCTGCAGGGTTCCTTATGGTTCTGTAGGGTTCAGAAGGGTTCCGTAGAGTTCCGTAGGGTTCTATAGAGAACGGTAAGGGCCTGCAGGGTTCCTTATGGTTCTGTAGGGTTCAGAAGGGTTCCGTAGAGTTCCGTAGGGACCCATAGGGTTCCGTAAGGTTCCTTAGAGATCCATAGCGTTCTGTAGAGAACCGTAAGAGCCCGTAGGTTTCCTTAGGGTTCCATAAAGTTCCGTAGAGTTCCGTAGGGGCCCGTAGGGTTGTGTAGGGTTCCACAGGGGCTGGCAGGGATCCATGTCGACCTGTAGGGTTCTGTAAGTACCCGCAGGGCCCTTTATGGCCCTGTAGTGTTCTCTAGGGACTGACTGGTAGGGTTCTGTAGGTTTCCATAGCGTTCTGTAGAGTTCTGTAGGAGCCCGCAGAGTTCCGTACTGTGCCATAGTGTTCCATAGGGGCCTATAGGGTCCCGAAGGGTTCCGTAGAGTTCCGTAGGGTTCAGTATGGACCCGTAAGGGCCCGTAGGGTTCCTTAGGGTTCCATAGGGTTCCATAGAGTTCCGTAGGGACCTGTAGGGTAATGTAAGGTTCCATAGAGATCCGTAGGGTTCTGTAGAGAACGGTAAGGGCGCATAGGGTTCCTTAGGGTTTCGTAGGGTTCCTTAGCATTCTGTGGAGTTCTGTAGGGGCCCGTAGAGTTCCATACGGGCCCATAATGTTCCGTAGGGGCCCGTAGGGTTCCGTAAGTTTCCACAGGGCCTCGTAAAGTTCTGTAGGGGCCCGTAGTTTTCTGTAGGGCCCTGTGTTGTTCCGTAGGGGCCTATAGGGTTCTGTAGGGTTCCGTCGGGTTCCGTCAGGTTCTGTAGGGTTCCGTAGGGGCCTGTAGTGTTCCACAGGGGCTTGTTGTTTTCCGTAAGTGCCCGCAGGGGTCTGTAGGGGCCTGTAGGATTCCGAAAGCTTCCATAGGGTTCTGTAGGGGCCCGTGGCGTTCCGTATTGTGCCATAATGTTCTCTAGGGGCCCAGAGAATTTGGAAGGGTTCCGAAGAGTTCTGTAGGGTTCTGTAGAGAACGGTAAGGGCCTGTAGGGTTCCTTAGGATTCCATAGAGTTCCGTAGGGGCCCCTAGGGTTCTGTAAGGTTCTGTAGAGTTCCATAGGGTTCTGTAGATAACCGTAAGTGCACGTATGGGTCTTTAGTGTTTAGTAGGGTTCCATGGGTTTCGTAGATTTCCATAGGGACCCATAGGGCTCTGTAAGGTTCCATAGAAATCCGTAGGGTTCTGTAGAGAACGGTAAGGGCCTGTAGGGTTCCTTAGGGTTCCGTAGAGGTCCGTAGGGTTCTGTAGAGAACGGTAAGGGCCTGTAGGGCTCCTTAGGGTTCCGTAGGGTTCTGTAGAGAACGGTAAGGGCCTGTAGGGTTCCGTAGAGTACCGTAGGGACCTGTAGGGTTCCGTAGGGTTCCGAAGAGTTCTGTAGGGTTCTGTAGAGAACGGTAAGGGCCCATAGGGTTCCTTAGAATTCTGTAAGGTTCCGTAGAGATCTGCAGGGTTCTGTAGAGAACTGTAAGGGCCCGTAGGGTTCCTTAGGGTTGCGTAGGGTTCCGTAGATTTCCGTGGGGGCCTGTGGTGTTCCGTAAGGTTCCATAGAAATCCGTAGGGTTCTGTAGAGAATGGTAAGGGTCTGCAGGGTTCCTTAGGGTTCTGTAGGGTTCCGTAGGGTTCCGAAGAGTTCTGTAGGGTTCTGTAGAGAACGGTAAGGGCCCGTAGGGTTCCTTAGAATTCTGTAGAGTTCCGTAGAGTTCCGCAGGGTTCTATAGAGAATGGTAAGACGCGTAGGGTTCCGTAGGGTTCCTTAGGAGCCCGTAGTGTTCCGTAAGGTTCTGTAGAGATCCGTAGGGTTCTGTAGAGAACCGTAAGGGCCCGTAGGGTTTCTTAGGGTTCTGTAGGGTTGCTTAGGGTTCCATAGGGTTCCGTAGAGTTCCGTAGGGACCCATAGGGTTCCGTAGAGATCCGTAGGGTTCTGTAGAGAACGGTAAGGGCCCGTAGGGTTCCGTAGATATCTGTAGGGTTCTGTAGAGAACGGTAAGGGCCCGTAGGGTTCCTTAGAATTCTGTAGAGTTCCGTAGAGTTCCGCAGGGTTCTATAGAGAATGGTAAGACGCGTAGGGTTCCGTAGGGTTCCTTAGGAGCCCGTAGTGTTCCGTAAGGTTCTGTAGAGATCCATAGGGTTCTGTAGAGAACCGTAAGGGCCCGTAGGGTTTCTTAGGGTTCTGTAGGGTTGCTTAGGGTTCCATAGGGTTCCGTAGAGTTCCGTAGGGACCCATAGGGTTCCGTAGAGATCCGTAGGGTTCTGTAGAGAACGGTAAGGGCCCGTAGGGTTTCTTAGGGTTCTGTAGGGTTGCTTAGGGTTCAATAGGGTTCCGTAGAGTTCCGTAGGGACCCATAGGGTTCCGTAGAGATCCGTAGGGTTCTGTAGAGAACGGTAAGGGCCAGTAGGGTTCCGTAGAGATCTGTAGGGTTCTGTAGAGAACGGTAAGGGCCCGTAGGGTTCCGTAGAGATCTGTAGGGTTCTGTAGAGAGCGGTAAGGGCCTGGAGGGCTCATTAGGGTTCTGTAGAGTTCCGTAGGGTTCTGAAGAGAATGGTAAGGGCCCGGTAGTGTTCTTTAGTATTTCGTAGAGTTCCGTAGGGTTCTGTAGAGAACGGTAAGGGCCTGCAGGGTTCCTTGTGGTTCTGTAGGGTTCAGAAGGGTTCCGTAGAGTTCCGTAGGGTTCTGTAGAGAACGGTAAGGGCCTGCAGGGTTCCTTATGGTTCTGTAGGGTTCAGAAGGGTTCCGTAGAGTTCCGTAGGGACCCATAGGGTTCCGTAAGATTCCTTAGAGATCCATAGCGTTCTGTAGAGAACCGTAAGAGCCCATAGGTTTCCTTAGGGTTCCATAAAGTTCCGTAGAGTTCCGTAGGGGCCCGTAGGGTTATGTAGGGTTCCACAGGGGCTGGCAGGGATCCATGTCGACCTGTAGGGTTCTGTAAGTACCCGCAGGGCCCTTTATGGCCCTGTAGTGTTCTCTAGGGACTGGCTGGTAGGGTTCTGTAGGTTTCCATAGCGTTCTGTAGAGTTCTGTAGGAGCCCGCAGAGTTCCGTACTGTGCCATAGTGTTCCATAGGGGCCTATAGGGTCCCGAAGGGTTCCGTAGAGTTCCGTAGGGTTCAGTATGGACCCGTAAGGGCCCGTAGGGTTCCTTAGGGTTCCATAGGGTTCCATAGAGTTCCGTAGGGACCTGTAGGGTAATGTAAGGTTCCATAGAGATCCGTAGGGTTCTGTAGAGAACGGTAAGGGCCTGTAGGGTTCCTTAGGGTTCCGTAGAGATCCGTAGGGTTCTGAAGAGAATGGCAAGGGCCCGGTAGTGTTCTTTAGTATTTCGTAGAGTTCTGTAGGGTTCTGTAGAGAACGGTAAGGGCCTGTAGGGCTCCTTAGGGTTCCGTAGGGTTCTGTAGAGAACGGTAAGGGCCTGTAGGGTTCCGTAGAGTACCGTAGGGACCTGTAGGGTTCCGTAGGGTTCCGAAGAGTTCTGTAGGGTTCTGTAGAGAACGGTAAGGGCCCGTAGGGTTCCTTAGAATTCTGTAGAGTTCCGTAGAGTTCCGCAGGGTTCTATAGAGAATGGTAAGACGCGTAGGGTTCCGTAGGGTTCCTTAGGAGCCCGTAGTGTTCCGTAAGGTTCTGTAGAGATCCGTAGGGTTCTGTAGAGAACCGTAAGGGCCCGTAGGGTTTCTTAGGGTTCTGTAGGGTTGCTTAGGGTTCCATAGGGTTCCGTAGAGTTCCTTAGGGACCCATAGGGTTCCGTAGAGATCCGTAGGGTTCTGTAGAGAACGGTAAGGGCCCGTAGGATTCCGTAGAGATCTGTAGGGTTCTGTAGAGAACGGTAAGGGCCCGTAGGGTTCCGTAGAGATCTGTAGGGTTCTGTAGAGAGCGGTAAGGGCCTGGAGGGCTCATTAGGGTTCTGTAGAGTTCCGTAGGGTTCTGAAGAGAATGGTAAGGGCCCGGTAGTGTTCTTTAGTATTTCGTAGAGTTCCGTAGGGTTCTGTAGAGAACGGTAAGGGCCTGTAGGGTTCCGTAGAGTACCGTAGGGATCTGTAGGGTTCCGTAGGGTTCCGAAGAGTTCTGTAGGGTTCTGTAGAGAACGGTAAGGGCCCACAGGGTTCCTTAGAATTCTGTAAGGTTCCGTAGAGATCTGCAGGGTTCTGTAGAGAACTGTAAGGGCCCGTAGGGTTCCTTAGGGTTGCGTAGGGTTCCGTAGATTTCCGTGGGGGCCTGTAGTGTTCCGTAAGGTTCCATAGAAATCCGTAGGGTTCTGTAGAGAATGGTAAGGGTCTGCAGGGTTCCTTAGGGTTCTGTAGGGTTCCGTAGGGTTCCGAAGAGTTCTGTAGGGTTCTGTAGAGAACGGTAAGGGCCCGTAGGGTTCCTTAGAATTCTGTAGAGTTCCGTAGAGTTCCGCAGGGTTCTATAGAGAATGGTAAGACGCGTAGGGTTCCTTAGGAGCCCGTAGTGTTCCGTAAGGTTCTGTAGAGATCCGTAGGGTTCTGTAGAGAACCGTAAGGGCCCGTAGGGTTTCTTAGGGTTCTGTAGGGTTGCTTAGGGTTCCATAGGGTTCCATAGAGTTCCGTAGGGACCCATAGGGTTCCGTAGAGATCCGTAGGGTTCTGTAGAGAACGGTAAGGGCCCGTAGGATTCCGTAGAGATCTGTAGGGTTCTGTAGAGAACGGTAAGGGCCCGTAGGGTTCCGTAGAGATCTGTAGGGTTCTGTAGAGAGCGGTAAGGGCCTGGAGGGCTCATTAGGGTTCTGTAGAGTTCCGTAGGGTTCTGAAGAGAATGGTAAGGGCCCGGTAGTGTTCTTTAGTATTTCGTAGAGTTCCGTAGGGTTCTGTAGAGAACGGTAAGGGCCTGCAGGGTTCCTTATGGTTCTGTAGGGTTCAGAAGGGTTCCGTAGAGTTCCGTAGGGTTCTGTAGAGAATGGTAAGGGCCTGCAGGGTTCCTTATGGTTCTGTAGGGTTCAGAAGAGTTCCGTAGAGTTCCGTAGGGACCCATAGGGTTCCGTAAGGTTCCTTAGAGATCCATAGCGTTCTGTAGAGAACAGTAAGAGCCCATAGGTTTCCTTAGGGTTCCATAAAGTTCCGTAGAGTTCCGTAGGGGCCTGTAGGGTTGTGTAGGGTTCCACAGGGGCTGGCAGGGATCCATGTCGACCTGTAGGGTTCTGTAAGTACCCGCAGGGCCCTTTATGGCCCTGTAGTGTTCTCTAGGGACTGGCTGGTAGGGTTCTGTAGGTTTCCATAGCGTTCTGTAGAGTTCTGTAGGAGCCCGCAGAGTTCCGTACTGTGCCATAGTGTTCCATAGGGGCCTATAGGGTCCCGAAGGGTTCCGTAGAGTTCCGTAGGGTTCAGTATGGACCCGTAAGGGCCCGTAGGGTTCCTTAGGGTTCCATAGGGTTCCATAGAGATCCGTAGGGACCTGTAGGGTAATGTAAGGTTCCATAGAGATCCGTAGGGTTCTGTAGAGAACGGTAAGGGCCTGTAGGGTTCCTTAGGGTTCCGTAGAGATCCGTAGGGTTCTGAAGAGAATGGTAAGGGCCCGGTAGTGTTCTTTAGTATTTCGTAGAGTTCCGTAGGGTTCTGTAGAGAACGGTAAGGGCCTGTAGGGCTCCTTAGGGTTCCGTAGGGTTCTGTAGAGAACGGTAAGGGCCCGTAGGGTTCCTTAGAATTCTGTAGAGTTCCGTAGAGTTCCGCAGGGTTCTATAGAGAATGGTAAGACGCGTAGGGTTCCGTAGGGTTCCTTAGGAGCCCGTAGTGTTCCGTAAGGTTCTGTAGAGATCCGTAGGGTTCTGTATAGAACCGTAAGGGCCCGTAGGTTTTCTTAGGGTTCTGTAGGGTTGCTTAGGGTTCCATAGGGTTCCGTAGAGTTCCGTAGGGACCCATAGGGTTCCGTAGAGATCCGTAGGGTTCTGTAGAGAACGGTAAGGTCTCGTAGGGTTCCGTAGAGAACGGTAAGGGCCCGTAGGGTTCCGTAGAGATCTGTAGGGTTCTGTAGAGAACGGTAAGGGCCCGTAGGGTTCCGTAGAGATCTGTAGGGTTCTGTAGAGAGCGGTAAAGGCCCGTAGGGTTCCGTAGAGATCTGTAGGGTTCTGTAGAGAGCGGTAAAGGCCTGGAGGGCTCATTAGGGTTCTGTAGAGTTCCATAGGGGCCCGTAGGGTTCCGTAGAGTTCCGTAGGGACCCATAGGGTTCCGTAGAGATCCGTAGGGTTCTGTAGAGAACGGTAAGGGCCCGTAGGGTTCCGTAGAGATCTGTAGGGTTCTGTAGAGAGCGGTAAGGGCCTGGAGGGCTCATTAGGGTTCTGTAGAGTTCCGTAGGGTTCTGAAGAGAATGGTAAGGGCCCGGTAGTGTTCTTTAGTATTTCGTAGAGTTCCGTAGGGTTCTGTAGAGAACGGTAAGGGCCTGTAGGGTTCCGTAGAGTACCGTAGGGATCTGTAGGGTTCCGTAGGGTTCCGAAGAGTTCTGTAGGGTTCTGTAGAGAACGGTAAGGGCCCACAGGGTTCCTTAGAATTCTGTAAGGTTCCGTAGAGATCTGCAGGGTTCTGTAGAGAACTGTAAGGGCCCGTAGGGTTCCTTAGGGTTGCGTAGGGTTCCGTAGATTTCCGTGGGGGCCTGTAGTGTTCCGTAAGGTTCCATAGAAATCCGTAGGGTTCTGTAGAGAATGGTAAGGGTCTGCAGGGTTCCTTAGGGTTCTGTAGGGTTCCGTAGGGTTCCGAAGAGTTCTGTAGGGTTCTGTAGAGAACGGTAAGGGCCCGTAGGGTTCCTTAGAATTCTGTAGAGTTCCGTAGAGTTCCGCAGGGTTCTATAGAGAATGGTAAGACGCGTAGGGTTCCTTAGGAGCCCGTAGTGTTCCGTAAGGTTCTGTAGAGATCCGTAGGGTTCTGTAGAGAACCGTAAGGGCCCGTAGGGTTTCTTAGGGTTCTGTAGGGTTGCTTAGGGTTCCATAGGGTTCCATAGAGTTCCGTAGGGACCCATAGGGTTCCGTAGAGATCCGTAGGGTTCTGTAGAGAACGGTAAGGGCCTGTAGGGCTCCTTAGGGTTCCGTAGAGATCCGTAGGGTTCTGAAGAGAATGGTAAGGGCCCGGTAGTGTTCTTTAGTATTTCGTAGAGTTCCGTAGGGTTCTTTAGAGAACGGTAAGGGCCTGTAGGGCTCCTTAGGGTTCCGTAGGGTTCTGTAGAGAACGGTAAGGGCCCGTAGGGTTCCTTAGAATTCTGTAGAGTTCCGTAGAGTTCCGCAGGGTTCTATAGAGAATGGTAAGACGCGTAGGGTTCCGTAGGGTTCCTTAGGAGCCCATAGTGTTCCGTAAGGTTCTGTAGAGATCCGTAGGGTTCTGTAGAGAACCGTAAGGGCCCGTAGGGTTTCTTAGGGTTCTGTAGGGTTGCTTAGGGTTCCATAGGGTTCCGTAGAGTTCCGTAGGGACCCATAGGGTTCCGTAGAGATCCGTAGGGTTCTGTAGAGAACGGTAAGGGCCCGTAGGGTTCCGTAGAGATCTGTAGGGTTCTGTAGAGAACGGTAAGGGCCCGTAGGGTTCCGTAGAGATCTGTAGGGTTCTGTAGAGAGCGGTAAAGGCCCGTAGGGTTCCGTAGAGATCTGTAGGGTTCTGTAGAGAGCGGTAAAGGCCTGGAGGGCTCATTAGGGTTCTGTAGAGTTCCATAGGGGCCCGTAGGGTTCCGTAGAGTTCCGTAGGGACCCATAGGGTTCCGTAGAGATCCGTAGGGTTCTGTAGAGAACGGTAAGGGCCCGTAGGGTTCCGTAGAGATCTGTAGGGTTCTGTAGAGAGCGGTAAGGGCCTGGAGGGCTCATTAGGGTTCTGTAGAGTTCCGTAGGGTTCTGAAGAGAATGGTAAGGGCCCGATAGTGTTCTTTAGTATTTCGTAGAGTTCCGTAGGGTTCTGTAGAGAACGGTAAGGGCCTGTAGGGTTCCGTAGAGTACCGTAGGGACCTGTAGGGTTCCGTAGGGTTCCGAAGAGTTCTGTAGGGTTCTGTAGAGAACGGTAAGGGCCCATAGGGTTCCTTAGAATTCTGTAAGGTTCCGTAGAGATCTGCAGGGTTCTGTAGAGAACTGTAAGGGCCCGTAGGGTTCCTTAGGGTTGCGTAGGGTTCCGTAGATTTCCGTGGGGGCCTGTAGTGTTCCGTAAGGTTCCATAAAAATCCGTAGGGTTCTGTAGAGAATGGTAAGGGTCTGCAGGGTTCCTTAGGGTTCTGTAGGGTTCAGTAGGGTTCCGAAGAGTTCTGTAGGGTTCTGTAGAGAACGGTAAGGGCCCGTAGGGTTCCTTAGAATTCTGTAGAGTTCCGTAGAGTTCCGCAGGGTTCTATAGAGAATGGTAAGACGCGTAGGGTTCCGTAGGGTTCCTTAGGAGCCCGTAGTGTTCTGTAAGGTTCTGTAGAGATCCATAGGGTTCTGTAGAGAACCGTAAGGGACCGTAGGGTTTCTTAGGGTTCTGTAGGGTTGCTTAGGGTTCCATAGGGTTCCGTAGAGTTCCGTAGGGACCCATAGGGTTCCGTAGAGATCCGTAGGGTTCTGTAGAGAACGGTAAGGGCCCGTAGGATTCCGTAGAGATCTGTAGGGTTCTGTAGAGAACGGTAAGGGCCCGTAGGGTTCCGTAGAGATCTGTAGGGTTCTGTAGAGAGCGGTAAGGGCCTGGAGGGCTCATTAGGGTTCTGTAGAGTTCCGTAGCGTTCTGAAGAGAATGGTAAGGGCCCGGTAGTGTTCTTTAGTATTTCGTAGAGTTCCGTAGGGTTCTGTAGAGAACGGTAAGGGCCTGCAGGGTTCCTTATGGTTCTGTAGGGTTCAGAAGGGTTCCGTAGAGTTCCGTAGGGTTCTGTAGAGAACGGTAAGGGCCTGCAGGGTTCCTTATGGTTCTGTAGGGTTCAGAAGAGTTCCGTAGAGTTCCGTAGGGAGCCATAGGGTTCCGTAAGGTTCCTTAGAGATCCATAGCGTTCTGTAGAGAACAGTAAGAGCCCATAGGTTTCCTTAGGGTTCCATAAAGTTCTGTAGAGTTCCGTAGGGGCCCGTAGGGTTGTGTAGGGTTCCACAGGGGCTGGCAGGGATCCATGTCGACCTGTAGGGTTCTGTAAGTACCCGCAGGGCCCTTTATGGCCCTGTAGTGTTCTCTAGGGACTGACTGGTAGGGTTCTGTAGGTTTCCATAGCGTTCTGTAGAGTTCTGTAGGAGCCCGCAGAGTTCCGTACTGTGCCATAGTGTTCCATAGGGGCCTATAGGGTCCCGAAGGGTTCCGTAGAGTTCCGTAGGGTTCAGTATGGACCCGTAAGGGCCCGTAGGGTTCCTTAGGGTTCCATAGGGTTCCATAGAGTTCCGTAGGGACCTGTAGGGTAATGTAAGGTTCCATAGAGATCCGTAGGGTTCTGTAGAGAACGGTAAGGGCCTGTAGGGTTCCTTAGGGTTCCGTAGAGATCCGTAGGGTTCTGAAGAGAATGGTAAGGGCCCGGTAGTGTTCTTTAGTATTTCGTAGAGTTCCGTAGGGTTCTGTAGAGAACGGTAAGGGCCTGTAGGGCTCCTTAGGGTTCCGTAGGGTTCTGTAGAGAACGGTAAGGGCCTGTAGGGTTCCGTAGAGTACCGTAGGGACCTGTAGGGTTCCGTAGGGTTCCGAAGAGTTCTGTAGGGTTCTGTAGAGAACGGTAAGGGCGCGTAGGGTTCCTTAGGGTTTCGTAGGGTTCCTTAGCATTCTGTGGAGTTCTGTAGGGGCCCGTAGAGTTCCATACGGGCCCATAATGTTCCGTAGGGGCCCGTAGGGTTCCGTAAGTTTCCACAGGGCCTCGTAAAGTTCTGTAGGGGCCCGTAGTTTTCTGTAGGGCCCTGTGTTGTTCCGTAGGGGCCTATAGGGTTCTGTAGGGTTCCGTCGGGTTCCGTCAGGTTCTGTAGGGTTCCGTAGGGGCCTGTAGTGTTCCACAGGGGCTTGTTGTTTTCCGTAAGTGCCCGCAGGGGTCTGTAGGGGCCTGTAGGATTCCGAAAGCTTCCATAGGGTTCTGTAGGGGCCCGTGGCGTTCCGTATTGTGCCATAATGTTCTCTAGGGGCCCAGAGAATTTGGAAGGGTTCCGAAGAGTTCTGTAGGGTTCTGTAGAGAACGGTAAGGGCCTGTAGGGTTCCTTAGGATTCCATAGAGTTCCGTAGGGGCCCCTAGGGTTCTGTAAGGTTCTGTAGAGTTCCATAGGGTTCTGTAGATAACCGTAAGTGCACGTATGGGTCTTTAGTGTTTAGTAGGGTTCCATGGGTTTCGTAGATTTCCATAGGGACCCATAGGGCTCTGTAAGGTTCCATAGAAATCCGTAGGGTTCTGTAGAGAACGGTAAGGGCCTGTAGGGTTCCTTAGGGTTCCGTAGAGATCCGTAGGGTTCTGTAGAGAACGGTAAGGGCGTGTAGGGCTCCTTAGGGTTCCGTAGGGTTCTGTAGAGAACGGTAAGGGCGCGTAGGGTTCCTTAGGGTTTCGTAGGGTTCCTTAGCATTCTGTGGAGTTCTGTAGGGGCCCGTAGAGTTCCATACGGGCCCATAATGTTCCGTAGGGGCCCGTAGGGTTCCGTAAGTTTCCACAGGGCCTCGTAAAGTTCTGTAGGGGCCCGTAGTTTTCTGTAGGGCCCTGTGTTGTTCCGTAGGGGCCTATAGGGTTCTGTAGGGTTCCGTCGGGTTCCGTCAGGTTCTGTAGGGTTCCGTAGGGGCCTGTAGTGTTCCACAGGGGCTTGTTGTTTTCCGTAAGTGCCCGCAGGGGTCTGTAGGGGCCTGTAGGATTCCGAAAGCTTCCATAGGGTTCTGTAGGGGCCCGTGGCGTTCCGTATTGTGCCATAATGTTCTCTAGGGGCCCAGAGAATTTGGAAGGGTTCCGAAGAGTTCTGTAGGGTTCTGTAGAGAACGGTAAGGGCCTGTAGGGTTCCTTAGGATTCCATAGAGTTCCGTAGGGGCCCCTAGGGTTCTGTAAGGTTCTGTAGAGTTCCATAGGGTTCTGTAGATAACCGTAAGTGCACGTATGGGTCTTTAGTGTTTAGTAGGGTTCCATGGGTTTCGTAGATTTCCATAGGGACCCATAGGGCTCTGTAAGGTTCCATAGAAATCCGTAGGGTTCTGTAGAGAACGGTAAGGGCCTGTAGGGTTCCTTAGGGTTCCGTAGAGATCCGTAGGGTTCTGTAGAGAACGGTAAGGGCGTGTAGGGCTCCTTAGGGTTCCGTAGGGTTCTGTAGAGAACGGTAAGGGCGCGTAGGGTTCCTTAGGGTTTCGTAGGGTTCCTTAGCATTCTGTGGAGTTCTGTAGGGGCCCGTAGAGTTCCATACGGGCCCATAATGTTCCGTAGGGGCCCGTAGGGTTCCGTAAGTTTCCACAGGGCCTCGTAAAGTTCTGTAGGGGCCCGTAGTTTTCTGTAGGGCCCTGTGTTGTTCCGTAGGGGCCTATAGGGTTCTGTAGGGTTCCGTCGGGTTCCGTCAGGTTCTGTAGGGTTCCGTAGGGGCCTGTAGTGTTCCACAGGGGCTTGTTGTTTTCCGTAAGTGCCCGCAGGGGTCTGTAGGGGCCTGTAGGATTCCGAAAGCTTCCATAGGGTTCTGTAGGGGCCCGTGGCGTTCCGTATTGTGCCATAATGTTCTCTAGGGGCCCAGAGAATTTGGAAGGGTTCCGAAGAGTTCTGTAGGGTTCTGTAGAGAACGGTAAGGGCCTGTAGGGTTCCTTAGGATTCCATAGAGTTCCGTAGGGGCCCCTAGGGTTCTGTAAGGTTCTGTAGAGTTCCATAGGGTTCTGTAGATAACCGTAAGTGCACGTATGGGTCTTTAGTGTTTAGTAGGGTTCCATGGGTTTCGTAGATTTCCATAGGGACCCATAGGGCTCTGTAAGGTTCCATAGAAATCCGTAGGGTTCTGTAGAGAACGGTAAGGGCCTGTAGGGTTCCTTAGGGTTCCGTAGAGATCCGTAGGGTTCTGTAGAGAACGGTAAGGGCGTGTAGGGCTCCTTAGGGTTCCGTAGGGTTCTGTAGAGAACGGTAAGGGCCTGTAGGGTTCCGTAGAGTACCGTAGGGACCTGTAGGGTTCCGTAGGGTTCTGAAGAGTTCTGTAGGGTTCTGTAGAGAACGGTAAGGGCCCATAGGGTTCCTTAGAATTCTGTAAGGTTCCGTAGAGATCTGCAGGGTTCTGTAGAGAACTGTAAGGGCCCGTAGGGTTCCTTAGGGTTGCGTAGGGTTCCGTAGATTTCCGTGGGGGCCTGTGGTGTTCCGTAAGGTTCCATAGAAATCCGTAGGGTTCTGTAGAGAATGGTAAGGGTCTGCAGGGTTCCTTAGGGTTCTGTAGGGTTCCGTAGGGTTCCGAAGAGTTCTGTAGGGTTCTGTAGAGAACGGTAAGGGCCCGTAGGGTTCCTTAGAATTCTGTAGAGTTCCGTAGAGTTCCGCAGGGTTCTATAGAGAATGGTAAGACGCGTAGGGTTCCGTAGGGTTCCTTAGGAGCCCGTAGTGTTCCGTAAGGTTCTGTAGAGATCCGTAGGGTTCTGTAGAGAACCGTAAGGGCCCGTAGGGTTTCTTAGGGTTCTGTAGGGTTGCTTAGGGTTCCATAGGGTTCCGTAGAGTTCCGTAGGGACCCATAGGGTTCCGTAGAGATCCGTAGGGTTCTGTAGAGAACGGTAAGGGCCCGTAGGGTTCCGTAGAGATCTGTAGGGTTCTGTAGAGAATGGTAAGGGCCCGTAGGGTTCCTTAGAATTCTGTAGAGTTCCGTAGAGTTCCGCAGGGTTCTATAGAGAATGGTAAGACGCGTAGGGTTCCGTAGGGTTCCTTAGGAGCCCGTAGTGTTCCGTAAGGTTCTGTAGAGATCCATAGGGTTCTGTAGAGAACCGTAAGGGCCCGTAGGGTTTCTTAGGGTTCTGTAGGGTTGCTTAGGGTTCCATAGGGTTCCGTAGAGTTCCGTAGGGACCCATAGGGTTCCGTAGAGATCCGTAGGGTTCTGTAGAGAACGGTAAGGGCCCGTAGGGTTTCTTAGGGTTCTGTAGGGTTGCTTAGGGTTCCATAGGGTTCCGTAGAGTTCCGTAGGGACCCATAGGGTTCCGTAGAGATCCGTAGGGTTCTGTAGAGAACGGTAAGGGCCCGTAGGGTTCCGTAGAGATCTGTAGGGTTCTGTAGAGAATGGTAAGGGCCCGTAGGGTTCCGTAGAGATCTGTAGGGTTCTGTAGAGAGCGGTAAGGGCCTGGAGGGCTCATTAGGGTTCTGTAGAGTTCCGTAGGGTTCTGAAGAGAATGGTAAGGGCAAGGTAGTGTTCTTTAGTATTTCGTAGAGTTCCGTAGGGTTCTGTAGAGAACGGTAAGGGCCTGCAGGGTTCCTTATGGTTCTGTAGGGTTCAGAAGGGTTCCGTAGAGTTCCGTAGGGTTCTGTAGAGAACGGTAAGGGCCTGCAGGGTTTCTTATGGTTCTGTAGGGTTCAGAAGGGTTCCGTAGAGTTCCGTAGGGACCCATAGGGTTCCGTAAGGTTCCTTAGAGATCCATAGCGTTCTGTAGAGAACAGTAAGAGCCCATAGGTTTCCTTAGGGTTCCATAAAGTTCCGTAGAGTTCCGTAGGGTCCCGTAGGGTTGTGTAGGGTTCCACAGGGGCTGGCAGGGATCCATGTCGACCTGTAGGGTTCTGTAAGTACCCGCAGGGCCCTTTATGGCCCTGTAGTGTTCTCTAGGGACTGGCTGGTAGGGTTCTGTAGGTTTCCATAGCGTTCTGTAGAGTTCTGTAGGAGCCCGCAGAGTTCCGTACTGTGCCATAGTGTTCCATAGGGGCCTATAGGGTCCCGAAGGGTTCCGTAGAGTTCCGTAGGGTTCAGTATGGACCCGTAAGGGCCCGTAGGGTTCCTTAGGGTTCCATAGGGTTCCATAGAGTTCCGTAGGGACCTGTAGGGTAATGTAAGGTTCCATAGAGATCCGTAGGGTTCTGTAGAGAACGGTAAGGGCCTGTAGGGTTCCTTAGGGTTCCGTAGAGATCCGTAGGGTTCTGAAGAGAATGGTAAGGGCCCGGTAGTGTTCTTTAGTATTTCGTAGAGTTCCGTAGGGTTCTGTAGAGAACGGTAAGGGCCTGCAGGGTTCCTTATGGTTCTGTAGGGTTCAGAAGGGTTCCGTAGAGTTCCGTAGGGTTCTGTAGAGAATGGTAAGGGCCTGCAGGGTTCCTTTTGGTTCTGTAGGGTTCAGAAGAGTTCCGTAGAGTTCCGTAGGGAGCCATAGGGTTCCGTAAGATTCCTTAGAGATCCATAGCGTTCTGTAGAGAACAGTAAGAGCCCATAGGTTTCCTTAGGGTTCCATAAAGTTCCGTAGAGTTCCGTAGGGTCCCGTAGGGTTGTGTAGGGTTCCACAGGGGCTGGCAGGGATCCATGTCGACCTGTAGGGTTCTGTAAGTACCCGCAGGGCCCTTTATGGCCCTGTAGTGTTCTCTAGGGACTGGCTGGTAGGGTTCTGTAGGTTTCCATAGCGTTCTGTAGAGTTCTGTAGGAGCCCGCAGAGTTCCGTACTGTGCCATAGTGTTCCATAGGGGCCTATAGGGTCCCGAAGGGTTCCGTAGAGTTCCGTAGGGTTCAGTATGGACCCGTAAGGGCCCGTAGGGTTCCTTAGGGTTCCATAGGGTTCCATAGAGTTCCGTAGGGACCTGTAGGGTAATGTAAGGTTCCATAGAGATCCGTAGGGTTCTGTAGAGAACGGTAAGGGCCTGTAGGGTTCCTTAGGGTTCCGTAGAGATCCGTAGGGTTCTGAAGAGAATGGTAAGGGCCCGGTAGTGTTCTTTAGTATTTCGTAGAGTTCTGTAGGGTTCTGTAGAGAACGGTAAGGGCCTGTAGGGCTCCTTAGGGTTCCGTAGGGTTCTGTAGAGAACGGTAAGGGCCTGTAGGGTTCCGTAGAGTACCGTAGGGACCTGTAGGGTTCCGTAGGGTTCCGAAGAGTTCTGTAGGGTTCTGTAGAGAACGGTAAGGGCGCGTAGGGTTCCTTAGGGTTTCGTAGGGTTCCTTAGCATTCTGTGGAGTTCTGTAGGGGCCCGTAGAGTTCCATACGGGCCCATAATGTTCCGTAGGGGCCCGTAGGGTTCCGTAAGTTTCCACAGGGCCTCGTAAAGTTCTGTAGGGGCCCGTAGTTTTCTGTAGGGCCCTGTGTTGTTCCGTAGGGGCCTATAGGGTTCTGTAGGGTTCCGTCGGGTTCCGTCAGGTTCTGTAGGGTTCCGTAGGGGCCTGTAGTGTTCCACAGGGGCTTGTTGTTTTCCGTAAGTGCCCGCAGGGGTCTGTAGGGGCCTGTAGGATTCCGAAAGCTTCCATAGGGTTCTGTAGGGGCCCGTGGCGTTCCGTATTGTGCCATAATGTTCTCTAGGGGCCCAGAGAATTTGGAAGGGTTCCGAAGAGTTCTGTAGGGTTCTGTAGAGAACGGTAAGGGCCTGTAGGGTTCCTTAGGATTCCATAGAGTTCCGTAGGGGCCCCTAGGGTTCTGTAAGGTTCTGTAGAGTTCCATAGGGTTCTGTAGATAACCGTAAGTGCACGTATGGGTCTTTAGTGTTTAGTAGGGTTCCATGGGTTTCGTAGATTTCCATAGGGACCCATAGGGCTCTGTAAGGTTCCATAGAAATCCGTAGGGTTCTGTAGAGAACGGTAAGGGCCTGTAGGGTTCCTTAGGGTTCCGTAGAGATCCGTAGGGTTCTGTAGAGAACGGTAAGGGCGTGTAGGGCTCCTTAGGGTTCCGTAGGGTTCTGTAGAGAACGGTAAGGGCGCGTAGGGTTCCTTAGGGTTTCGTAGGGTTCCTTAGCATTCTGTGGAGTTCTGTAGGGGCCCGTAGAGTTCCATACGGGCCCATAATGTTCCGTAGGGGCCCGTAGGGTTCCGTAAGTTTCCACAGGGCCTCGTAAAGTTCTGTAGGGGCCCGTAGTTTTCTGTAGGGCCCTGTGTTGTTCCGTAGGGGCCTATAGGGTTCTGTAGGGTTCCGTCGGGTTCCGTCAGGTTCTGTAGGGTTCCGTAGGGGCCTGTAGTGTTCCACAGGGGCTTGTTGTTTTCCGTAAGTGCCCGCAGGGGTCTGTAGGGGCCTGTAGGATTCCGAAAGCTTCCATAGGGTTCTGTAGGGGCCCGTGGCGTTCCGTATTGTGCCATAATGTTCTCTAGGGGCCCAGAGAATTTGGAAGGGTTCCGAAGAGTTCTGTAGGGTTCTGTAGAGAACGGTAAGGGCCTGTAGGGTTCCTTAGGATTCCATAGAGTTCCGTAGGGGCCCCTAGGGTTCTGTAAGGTTCTGTAGAGTTCCATAGGGTTCTGTAGATAACCGTAAGTGCACGTATGGGTCTTTAGTGTTTAGTAGGGTTCCATGGGTTTCGTAGATTTCCATAGGGACCCATAGGGCTCTGTAAGGTTCCATAGAAATCCGTAGGGTTCTGTAGAGAACGGTAAGGGCCTGTAGGGTTCCTTAGGGTTCCGTAGAGATCCGTAGGGTTCTGTAGAGAACGGTAAGGGCCTGTAGGGCTCCTTAGGGTTCCGTAGGGTTCTGTAGAGAACGGTAAGGGCCTGTAGGGTTCCGTAGAGTACCGTAGGGACCTGTAGGGTTCCGTAGGGTTCCGAAGAGTTGTGTAGGGTTCTGTAGAGAACGGTAAGGGCCCATAGGGTTCCTTAGAATTCTGTAAGGTTCCGTAGAGATCTGCAGGGTTCTGTAGAGAACTGTAAGGGCCCGTAGGGTTCCTTAGGGTTGCGTAGGGTTCCGTAGATTTCCGTGGGGGCCTGTGGTGTTCCGTAAGGTTCCATAGAAATCCGTAGGGTTCTGTAGAGAATGGTAAGGGTCTGCAGGGTTCCTTAGGGTTCTGTAGGGTTCCGTAGGGTTCCGAAGAGTTCTGTAGGGTTCTGTAGAGAACGGTAAGGGCCCGTAGGGTTCCTTAGAATTCTGTAGAGTTCCGTAGAGTTCCGCAGGGTTCTATAGAGAATGGTAAGACGCGTAGGGTTCCGTAGGGTTCCTTAGGAGCCCGTAGTGTTCCGTAAGGTTCTGTAGAGATCCGTAGGGTTCTGTAGAGAACCGTAAGGGCCCGTAGGGTTTCTTAGGGTTCTGTAGGGTTGCTTAGGGTTCCATAGGGTTCCGTAGAGTTCCGTAGGGACCCATAGGGTTCCGTAGAGATCCGTAGGGTTCTGTAGAGAACGGTAAGGGCCCGTAGGGTTCCGTAGAGATCTGTAGGGTTCTGTAGAGAATGGTAAGGGCCCGTAGGGTTCCTTAGAATTCTGTAGAGTTCCGTAGAGTTCCGCAGGGTTCTATAGAGAATGGTAAGACGCGTAGGGTTCCGTAGGGTTCCTTAGGAGCCCGTAGTGTTCCGTAAGGTTCTGTAGAGATCCATAGGGTTCTGTAGAGAACCGTAAGGGCCCGTAGGGTTTCTTAGGGTTCTGTAGGGTTGCTTAGGGTTCCATAGGGTTCCGTAGAGTTCCGTAGGGACCCATAGGGTTCCGTAGAGATCCGTAGGGTTCTGTAGAGAACGGTAAGGGCCCGTAGGGTTTCTTAGGGTTCTGTAGGGTTGCTTAGGGTTCCATAGGGTTCCGTAGAGTTCCGTAGGGACCCATAGGGTTCCGTAGAGATCCGTAGGGTTCTGTAGAGAACGGTAAGGGCCCGTAGGGTTCCGTAGAGATCTGTAGGGTTCTGTAGAGAATGGTAAGGGCCCGTAGGGTTCCGTAGAGATCTGTAGGGTTCTGTAGAGAGCGGTAAGGGCCTGGAGGGCTCATTAGGGTTCTGTAGAGTTCCGTAGGGTTCTGAAGAGAATGGTAAGGGCAAGGTAGTGTTCTTTAGTATTTCGTAGAGTTCCGTAGGGTTCTGTAGAGAACGGTAAGGGCCTGCAGGGTTCCTTATGGTTCTGTAGGGTTCAGAAGGGTTCCGTAGAGTTCCGTAGGGTTCTGTAGAGAACGGTAAGGGCCTGCAGGGTTTCTTATGGTTCTGTAGGGTTCAGAAGGGTTCCGTAGAGTTCCGTAGGGACCCATAGGGTTCCGTAAGGTTCCTTAGAGATCCATAGCGTTCTGTAGAGAACAGTAAGAGCCCATAGGTTTCCTTAGGGTTCCATAAAGTTCCGTAGAGTTCCGTAGGGTCCCGTAGGGTTGTGTAGGGTTCCACAGGGGCTGGCAGGGATCCATGTCGACCTGTAGGGTTCTGTAAGTACCCGCAGGGCCCTTTATGGCCCTGTAGTGTTCTCTAGGGACTGGCTGGTAGGGTTCTGTAGGTTTCCATAGCGTTCTGTAGAGTTCTGTAGGAGCCCGCAGAGTTCCGTACTGTGCCATAGTGTTCCATAGGGGCCTATAGGGTCCCGAAGGGTTCCGTAGAGTTCCGTAGGGTTCAGTATGGACCCGTAAGGGCCCGTAGGGTTCCTTAGGGTTCCATAGGGTTCCATAGAGTTCCGTAGGGACCTGTAGGGTAATGTAAGGTTCCATAGAGATCCGTAGGGTTCTGTAGAGAACGGTAAGGGCCTGTAGGGTTCCTTAGGGTTCCGTAGAGATCCGTAGGGTTCTGAAGAGAATGGTAAGGGCCCGGTAGTGTTCTTTAGTATTTCGTAGAGTTCCGTAGGGTTCTGTAGAGAACGGTAAGGGCCTGCAGGGTTCCTTATGGTTCTGTAGGGTTCAGAAGGGTTCCGTAGAGTTCCGTAGGGTTCTGTAGAGAATGGTAAGGGCCTGCAGGGTTCCTTTTGGTTCTGTAGGGTTCAGAAGGGTTCCGTAGAGTTCCGTAGGGAGCCATAGGGTTCCGTAAGATTCCTTAGAGATCCATAGCGTTCTGTAGAGAACAGTAAGAGCCCATAGGTTTCCTTAGGGTTCCATAAAGTTCCGTAGAGTTCCGTAGGGGCCCGTAGGGTTGTGTAGGGTTCCACAGGGGCTGGCAGGGATCCATGTCGACCTGTAGGGTTCTGTAAGTACCCGCAGGGCCCTTTATGGCCCTGTAGTGTTCTCTAGGGACTGACTGGTAGGGTTCTGTAGGTTTCCATAGCGTTCTGTAGAGTTCTGTAGGAGCCCGCAGAGTTCCGTACTGTGCCATAGTGTTCCATAGGGGCCTATAGGGTCCCGAAGGGTTCCGTAGAGTTCCGTAGGGTTCAGTATGGACCCGTAAGGGCCCGTAGGGTTCCTTAGGGTTCCATAGGGTTCCATAGAGTTCCGTAGGGACCTGTAGGGTAATGTAAGGTTCCATAGAGATCCGTAGGGTTCTGTAGAGAACGGTAAGGGCCTGTAGGGTTCCTTAGGGTTCCGTAGAGATCCGTAGGGTTCTGAAGAGAATGGTAAGGGCCCGGTAGTGTTCTTTAGTATTTCGTAGAGTTCTGTAGGGTTCTGTAGAGAACGGTAAGGGCCTGTAGGGCTCCTTAGGGTTCCGTAGGGTTCTGTAGAGAACGGTAAGGGCCTGTAGGGTTCCGTAGAGTACCGTAGGGACCTGTAGGGTTCCGTAGGGTTCCGAAGAGTTCTGTAGGGTTCTGTAGAGAACGGTAAGGGCGCGTAGGGTTCCTTAGGGTTTCGTAGGGTTCCTTAGCATTCTGTGGAGTTCTGTAGGGGCCCGTAGAGTTCCATACGGGCCCATAATGTTCCGTAGGGGCCCGTAGGGTTCCGTAAGTTTCCACAGGGCCTCGTAAAGTTCTGTAGGGGCCCGTAGTTTTCTGTAGGGCCCTGTGTTGTTCCGTAGGGGCCTATAGGGTTCTGTAGGGTTCCGTCGGGTTCCGTCAGGTTCTGTAGGGTTCCGTAGGGGCCTGTAGTGTTCCACAGGGGCTTGTTGTTTTCCGTAAGTGCCCGCAGGGGTCTGTAGGGGCCTGTAGGATTCCGAAAGCTTCCATAGGGTTCTGTAGGGGCCCGTGGCGTTCCGTATTGTGCCATAATGTTCTCTAGGGGCCCAGAGAATTTGGAAGGGTTCCGAAGAGTTCTGTAGGGTTCTGTAGAGAACGGTAAGGGCCTGTAGGGTTCCTTAGGATTCCATAGAGTTCCGTAGGGGCCCCTAGGGTTCTGTAAGGTTCTGTAGAGTTCCATAGGGTTCTGTAGATAACCGTAAGTGCACGTATGGGTCTTTAGTGTTTAGTAGGGTTCCATGGGTTTTGTAGATTTCCATAGGGACCCATAGGGCTCTGTAAGGTTCCATAGAAATCCGTAGGGTTCTGTAGAGAACGGTAAGGGCCTGTAGGGTTCCTTAGGGTTCCGTAGAGATCCGTAGGGTTCTGTAGAGAACGGTAAGGGCGTGTAGGGCTCCTTAGGGTTCCGTAGGGTTCTGTAGAGAACGGTAAGGGCGCGTAGGGTTCCTTAGGGTTTCGTAGGGTTCCTTAGCATTCTGTGGAGTTCTGTAGGGGCCCGTAGAGTTCCATACGGGCCCATAATGTTCCGTAGGGGCCCGTAGGGTTCCGTAAGTTTCCACAGGGCCTCGTAAAGTTCTGTAGGGGCCCGTAGTTTTCTGTAGGGCCCTGTGTTGTTCCGTAGGGGCCTATAGGGTTCTGTAGGGTTCCGTCGGGTTCCGTCAGGTTCTGTAGGGTTCCGTAGGGGCCTGTAGTGTTCCACAGGGGCTTGTTGTTTTCCGTAAGTGCCCGCAGGGGTCTGTAGGGGCCTGTAGGATTCCGAAAGCTTCCATAGGGTTCTGTAGGGGCCCGTGGCGTTCCGTATTGTGCCATAATGTTCTCTAGGGGCCCAGAGAATTTGGAAGGGTTCCGAAGAGTTCTGTAGGGTTCTGTAGAGAACGGTAAGGGCCTGTAGGGTTCCTTAGGATTCCATAGAGTTCCGTAGGGGCCCCTAGGGTTCTGTAAGGTTCTGTAGAGTTCCATAGGGTTCTGTAGATAACCGTAAGTGCACGTATGGGTCTTTAGTGTTTAGTAGGGTTCCATGGGTTTCGTAGATTTCCATAGGGACCCATAGGGCTCTGTAAGGTTCCATAGAAATCCGTAGGGTTCTGTAGAGAACGGTAAGGGCCTGTAGGGTTCCTTAGGGTTCCGTAGAGATCCGTAGGGTTCTGTAGAGAACGGTAAGGGCCTGTAGGGCTCCTTAGGGTTCCGTAGGGTTCTGTAGAGAACGGTAAGGGCCTGTAGGGTTCCGTAGAGTACCGTAGGGACCTGTAGGGTTCCGTAGGGTTCCGAAGAGTTGTGTAGGGTTCTGTAGAGAACGGTAAGGGCCCATAGGGTTCCTTAGAATTCTGTAAGGTTCCGTAGAGATCTGCAGGGTTCTGTAGAGAACTGTAAGGGCCCGTAGGGTTCCTTAGGGTTGCGTAGGGTTCCGTAGATTTCCGTGGGGGCCTGTGGTGTTCCGTAAGGTTCCATAGAAATCCGTAGGGTTCTGTAGAGAATGGTAAGGGTCTGCAGGGTTCCTTAGGGTTCTGTAGGGTTCCGTAGGGTTCCGAAGAGTTCTGTAGGGTTCTGTAGAGAACGGTAAGGGCCCGTAGGGTTCCTTAGAATTCTGTAGAGTTCCGTAGAGTTCCGCAGGGTTCTATAGAGAATGGTAAGACGCGTAGGGTTCCGTAGGGTTCCTTAGGAGCCCGTAGTGTTCCGTAAGGTTCTGTAGAGATCCGTAGGGTTCTGTAGAGAACCGTAAGGGCCCGTAGGGTTTCTTAGGGTTCTGTAGGGTTGCTTAGGGTTCCATAGGGTTCCGTAGAGTTCCGTAGGGACCCATAGGGTTCCGTAGAGATCCGTAGGGTTCTGTAGAGAACGGTAAGGGCCCGTAGGGTTCCGTAGAGATCTGTAGGGTTCTGTAGAGAATGGTAAGGGCCCGTAGGGTTCCTTAGAATTCTGTAGAGTTCCGTAGAGTTCCGCAGGGTTCTATAGAGAATGGTAAGACGCGTAGGGTTCCGTAGGGTTCCTTAGGAGCCCGTAGTGTTCCGTAAGGTTCTGTAGAGATCCATAGGGTTCTGTAGAGAACCGTAAGGGCCCGTAGGGTTTCTTAGGGTTCTGTAGGGTTGCTTAGGGTTCCATAGGGTTCCGTAGAGTTCCGTAGGGACCCATAGGGTTCCGTAGAGATCCGTAGGGTTCTGTAGAGAACGGTAAGGGCCCGTAGGGTTTCTTAGGGTTCTGTAGGGTTGCTTAGGGTTCCATAGGGTTCCGTAGAGTTCCGTAGGGACCCATAGGGTTCCGTAGAGATCTGTAGGGTTCTGTAGAGAACGGTAAGGGCCCGTAGGGTTCCGTAGAGATCTGTAGGGTTCTGTAGAGAACGGTAAGGGCCCGTAGGGTTCCGTAGAGATCTGTAGGGTTCTGTAGAGAGCGGTAAGGGCCTGGAGGGCTCATTAGGGTTCTGTAGAGTTCCGTAGGGTTCTGAAGAGAATGGTAAGGGCAAGGTAGTGTTCTTTAGTATTTCGTAGAGTTCCGTAGGGTTCTGTAGAGAACGGTAAGGGCCTGCAGGGTTCCTTATGGTTCTGTAGGGTTCAGAAGGGTTCCGTAGAGTTCCGTAGGGTTCTGTAGAGAACGGTAAGGGCCTGCAGGGTTCCTTATGGTTCTGTAGGGTTCAGAAGGGTTCCGTAGAGTTCCGTAGGGACCCATAGGGTTCCGTAAGGTTCCTTAGAGATCCATAGCGTTCTGTAGAGAACAGTAAGAGCCCATAGGTTTCCTTAGGGTTCCATAAAGTTCCGTAGAGTTCCGTAGGGGCCCGTAGGGTTGTGTAGGGTTCCACAGGGGCTGGCAGGGATCCATGTCGACCTGTAGGGTTCTGTAAGTACCCGCAGGGCCCTTTATGGCCCTGTAGTGTTCTCTAGGGACTGGCTGGTAGGGTTCTGTAGGTTTCCATAGCGTTCTGTAGAGTTCTGTAGGAGCCCGCAGAGTTCCGTACTGTGCCATAGTGTTCCATAGGGGCCTATAGGGTCCCGAAGGGTTCCGTAGAGTTCCGTAGGGTTCAGTATGGACCCGTAAGGGCCCGTAGGGTTCCTTAGGGTTCCATAGGGTTCCATAGAGTTCCGTAGGGACCTGTAGGGTAATGTAAGGTTCCATAGAGATCCGTAGGGTTCTGTAGAGAACGGTAAGGGCCTGTAGGGTTCCTTAGGGTTCCGTAGAGATCCGTAGGGTTCTGAAGAGAATGGTAAGGGCCCGGTAGTGTTCTTTAGTATTTCGTAGAGTTCCGTAGGGTTCTGTAGAGAACGGTAAGGGCCTGCAGGGTTCCTTATGGTTCTGTAGGGTTCAGAAGGGTTCCGTAGAGTTCCGTAGGGTTCTGTAGAGAATGGTAAGGGCCTGCAGGGTTCCTTTTGGTTCTGTAGGGTTCAGAAGGGTTCCGTAGAGTTCCGTAGGGAGCCATAGGGTTCTGTAAGATTCCTTAGAGATCCATAGCGTTCTGTAGAGAACAGTAAGAGCCCATAGGTTTCCTTAGGGTTCCATAAAGTTTCGTAGAGTTCCGTAGGGGCCCGTAGGGTTGTGTAGGGTTCCACAGGGGCTGGCAGGGATCCATGTCGACCTGTAGGGTTCTGTAAGTACCCGCAGGGCCCTTTATGGCCCTGTAGTGTTCTCTAGGGACTGGCTGGTAGGGTTCTGTAGGTTTCCATAGCGTTCTGTAGAGTTCTGTAGGAGCCCGCAGAGTTCCGTACTGTGCCATAGTGTTCCATAGGGGCCTATAGGGTCCCGAAGGGTTCCGTAGAGTTCCGTAGGGTTCAGTATGGACCCGTAAGGGCCCGTAGGGTTCCTTAGGGTTCCATAGGGTTCCATAGAGTTCCGTAGGGACCTGTAGGGTAATGTAAGGTTCCATAGAGATCCGTAGGGTTCTGTAGAGAACGGTAAGGGCCTGTAGGGTTCCTTAGGGTTCCGTAGAGATCCGTAGGGTTCTGAAGAGAATGGTAAGGGCCCGGTAGTGTTCTTTAGTATTTCGTAGAGTTCCGTAGGGTTCTGTAGAGAACGGTAAGGGCCTGTAGGGCTCCTTAGGGTTCCGTAGGGTTCTGTAGAGAACGGTAAGGGCCCGTAGGGTTCCTTAGAATTCTGTAGAGTTCCGTAGAGTTCCGCAGGGTTCTATAGAGAATGGTAAGACGCGTAGGGTTCCGTAGGGTTCCTTAGGAGCCCGTAGTGTTCCGTAAGGTTCTGTAGAGATCCGTAGGGTTCTGTAGAGAACCGTAAGGGCCCGTAGGGTTTCTTAGGGTTCTGTAGGGTTGCTTAGGGTTCCATAGGGTTCCGTAGAGTTCCGTAGGGACCCATAGGGTTCCGTAGAGATCCGTAGGGTTCTGTAGAGAACGGTAAGGGCCTGTAGGGTTCCGTAGATATCTGTAGGGTTCTGTAGAGAACGGTAAGGGCCCGTAGGGTTCCGTAGAGATCTGTAGGGTTCTGTAGAGAGCGGTAAAGGCCCGTAGGGTTCCGTAGAGATCTGTAGGGTTCTGTAGAGAGCGGTAAAGGCCTGGAGGGCTCATTAGGGTTCTGTAGAGTTCCATAGGGGCCCGTAGGGTTCCGTAGAGTTCCGTAGGGACCCATAGGGTTCCGTAGAGATCCGTAGGGTTCTGTAGAGAACGGTAAGGGCCCGTAGGGTTCCGTAGAGATCTGTAGGGTTCTGTAGAGAGCGGTAAGGGCCTGTAGGGCTCCTTAGGGTTCCGTAGGGTTCTGTAGAGAACGGTAAGGGCCCGTAGGGTTCCTTAGAATTCTGTAGAGTTCCGTAGAGTTCCGCAGGGTTCTATAGAGAATGGTAAGACGCGTAGGGTTCCGTAGGGTTCCTTAGGAGCCCGTAGTGTTCCGTAAGGTTCTGTAGAGATCCGTAGGGTTCTGTATAGAACCGTAAGGGCCCGTAGGTTTTCTTAGGGTTCTGTAGGGTTGCTTAGGGTTCCATAGGGTTCCGTAGAGTTCCGTAGGGACCCATAGGGTTCCGTAGAGATCCGTAGGGTTCTGTAGAGAACGGTAAGGTCCCGTAGGGTTCCGTAGAGAACGGTAAGGGCCCGTAGGGTTCCGTAGAGATCTGTAGGGTTCTGTAGAGAACGGTAAGGGCCCGTAGGGTTCCGTAGAGATCTGTAGGGTTCTGTAGAGAGCGGTAAAGGCCCGTAGGGTTCCGTAGAGATCTGTAGGGTTCTGTAGAGAGCGGTAAAGGCCTGGAGGGCTCATTAGGGTTCTGTAGAGTTCCATAGGGGCCCGTAGGGTTCCGTAGAGTTCCGTAGGGACCCATAGGGTTCCGTAGAGATCCGTAGGGTTCTGTAGAGAACGGTAAGGGCCCGTAGGGTTCCGTAGAGATCTGTAGGGTTCTGTAGAGAGCGGTAAGGGCCTGGAGGGCTCATTAGGGTTCTGTAGAGTTCCGTAGGGTTCTGAAGAGAATGGTAAGGGCCCGGTAGTGTTCTTTAGTATTTCGTAGAGTTCCGTAGGGTTCTGTAGAGAACCGTAAGGGCCTGCAGGGTTCCTTATGGTTCTGTAGGGTTCAGAAGGGTTCCGTAGAGTTCCATAGGGTTCTATAGAGAACGGTAAGGGCCTGCAGGGTTCCTTATGGTTCTGTAGGGTTCAGAAGGGTTCCGTAGAGTTCCGTAGGGACCCATAGGGTTTCGTAAGGTTCCTTAGAGATCCATAGCGTTCTGTAGAGAACCGTAAGAGCCCGTAGGTTTCCTTAGGGTTCCATAAAGTTCCGTAGAGTTCCGTAGGGGCCCGTAGGGTTGTGTAGGGTTCCACAGGGGCTGGCAGGGATCCATGTCGACCTGTAGGGTTCTGTAAGTACCCGCAGGGCCCTTTATGGCCCTGTAGTGTTCTCTAGGGACTGACTGGTAGGGTTCTGTAGGTTTCCATAGCGTTCTGTAGAGTTCTGTAGGAGCCCGCAGAGTTCCGTACTGTGCCATAGTGTTCCATAGGGGCCTATAGGGTCCCGAAGGGTTCCGTAGAGTTCCGTAGGGTTCAGTATGGACCCGTAAGGGCCCGTAGGGTTCCTTAGGGTTCCATAGGGTTCCATAGAGTTCCGTAGGGACCTGTAGGGTAATGTAAGGTTCCATAGAGATCCGTAGGGTTCTGTAGAGAACGGTAAGGGCGCGTAGGGTTCCTTAGGGTTTCGTAGGGTTCCTTAGCATTCTGTGGAGTTCTGTAGGGGCCCGTAGAGTTCCATACGGGCCCATAATGTTCCGTAGGGGCCCGTAGGGTTCCGTAAGTTTCCACAGGGCCTCGTAAAGTTCTGTAGGGGCCCGTAGTTTTCTGTAGGGCCCTGTGTTGTTCCGTAGGGGCCTATAGGGTTCTGTAGGGTTCCGTCGGGTTCCGTCAGGTTCTGTAGGGTTCCGTAGGGGCCTGTAGTGTTCCACAGGGGCTTGTTGTTTTCCGTAAGTGCCCGCAGGGGTCTGTAGGGGCCTGTAGGATTCCGAAAGCTTCCATAGGGTTCTGTAGGGGCCCGTGGCGTTCCGTATTGTGCCATAATGTTCTCTAGGGGCCCAGAGAATTTGGAAGGGTTCCGAAGAGTTCTGTAGGGTTCTGTAGAGAACGGTAAGGGCCTGTAGGGTTCCTTAGGATTCCATAGAGTTCCGTAGGGGCCCCTAGGGTTCTGTAAGGTTCTGTAGAGTTCCATAGGGTTCTGTAGATAACCGTAAGTGCACGTATGGGTCTTTAGTGTTTAGTAGGGTTCCATGGGTTTCGTAGATTTCCATAGGGACCCATAGGGCTCTGTAAGGTTCCATAGAAATCCGTAGGGTTCTGTAGAGAACGGTAAGGGCCTGTAGGGTTCCTTAGGGTTCCGTAGAGGTCCGTAGGGTTCTGTAGAGAACGGTAAGGGCCTGTAGGGCTCCTTAGGGTTCCGTAGGGTTCTGTAGAGAACGGTAAGGGCCTGTAGGGTTCCGTAGAGTACCGTAGGGACCTGTAGGGTTCCGTAGGGTTCCGAAGAGTTCTGTAGGGTTCTGTAGAGAACGGTAAGGGCCCATAGGGTTCCTTAGAATTCTGTAAGGTTCCGTAGAGATCTGCAGGGTTCTGTAGAGAACTGTAAGGGCCCGTAGGGTTCCTTAGGGTTGCGTAGGGTTCCGTAGATTTCCGTGGGGGCCTGTGGTGTTCCGTAAGGTTCCATAGAAATCCGTAGGGTTCTGTAGAGAATGGTAAGGGTCTGCAGGGTTCCTTAGGGTTCTGTAGGGTTCCGTAGGGTTCCGAAGAGTTCTGTAGGGTTCTGTAGAGAACGGTAAGGGCCCGTAGGGTTCCTTAGAATTCTGTAGAGTTCCGTAGAGTTCCGCAGGGTTCTATAGAGAATGGTAAGACGCGTAGGGTTCCGTAGGGTTCCTTAGGAGCCCGTAGTGTTCCGTAAGGTTCTGTAGAGATCCGTAGGGTTCTGTAGAGAACCGTAAGGGCCCGTAGGGTTTCTTAGGGTTCTGTAGGGTTGCTTAGGGTTCCATAGGGTTCCGTAGAGTTCCGTAGGGACCCATAGGGTTCCGTAGAGATCCGTAGGGTTCTGTAGAGAACGGTAAGGGCCCGTAGGGTTCCGTAGATATCTGTAGGGTTCTGTAGAGAACCGTAAGGGCCCGTAGGGTTCCTTAGAATTCTGTAGAGTTCCGTAGAGTTCCGCAGGGTTCTATAGAGAATGGTAAGACGCGTAGGGTTCCGTAGGGTTCCTTAGGAGCCCGTAGTGTTCCGTAAGGTTCTGTAGAGATCCATAGGGTTCTGTAGAGAACCGTAAGGGCCCGTAGGGTTTCTTAGGGTTCTGTAGGGTTGCTTAGGGTTCCATAGGGTTCCGTAGAGTTCCGTAGGGACCCATAGGGTTCCGTAGAGATCCGTAGGGTTCTGTAGAGAACGGTAAGGGCCCGTAGGGTTTCTTAGGGTTCTGTAGGGTTGCTTAGGGTTCCATAGGGTTCCGTAGAGTTCCGTAGGGACCCATAGGGTTCCGTAGAGATCCGTAGGGTTCTGTAGAGAACGGTAAGGGCCAGTAGGGTTCCGTAGAGATCTGTAGGGTTCTGTAGAGAACGGTAAGGGCCCGTAGGGTTCCGTAGAGATCTGTAGGGTTCTGTAGAGAGCGGTAAGGGCCTGGAGGGCTCATTAGGGTTCTGTAGAGTTCCGTAGGGTTCTGAAGAGAATGGTAAGGGCCCGGTAGTGTTCTTTAGTATTTCGTAGAGTTCCGTAGGGTTCTGTAGAGAACCGTAAGGGCCTGCAGGGTTCCTTATGGTTCTGTAGGGTTCAGAAGGGTTCCGTAGAGTTCCGTAGGGTTCTGTAGAGAACGGTAAGGGCCTGCAGGGTTCCTTATGGTTCTGTAGGGTTCAGAAGGGTTCCGTAGAGTTCCGTAGGGAGCCATAGGGTTCCGTAAGGTTCCTTAGAGATCCATAGCGTTCTGTAGAGAACAGTAAGAGCCCATAGGTTTCCTTAGGGTTCCATAAAGTTCCGTAGAGTTCCGTAGGGGCCCGTAGGGTTATGTAGGGTTCCACAGGGGCTGGCAGGGATCCATGTCGACCTGTAGGGTTCTGTAAGTACCCGCAGGGCCCTTTATGGCCCTGTAGTGTTCTCTAGGGACTGGCTGGTAGGGTTCTGTAGGTTTCCATAGCGTTCTGTAGAGTTCTGTAGGAGCCCGCAGAGTTCCGTACTGTGCCATAGTGTTCCATAGGGGCCTATAGGGTCCCGAAGGGTTCCGTAGAGTTCCGTAGGGTTCAGTATGGACCCGTAAGGGCCCATAGGGTTCCTTAGGGTTCCATAGGGTTCCATAGAGTTCCGTAGGGACCTGTAGGGTAATGTAAGGTTCCATAGAGATCCGTAGGGTTCTGTAGAGAACGGTAAGGGCCTGTAGGGTTCCTTATGGTTCCGTAGAGATCCGTAGGGTTCTGAAGAGAATGGTAAGGGCCCGGTAGTGTTCTTTAGTATTTCGTAGAGTTCCGTAGGGTTCTGTAGAGAACGGTAAGGGCCTGTAGGGCTCCTTAGGGTTCCGTAGGGTTCTGTAGAGAACGGTAAGGGCCTGTAGGGTTCCGTAGAGTACCGTAGGGACCTGTAGGGTTCCGTAGGGTTCCGAAGAGTTCTGTAGGGTTCTGTAGAGAACGGTAAGGGCCCGTAGGGTTCCTTAGAATTCTGTAGAGTTCCGTAGAGTTCCGCAGGGTTCTATAGAGAATGGTAAGACGCGTAGGGTTCCGTAGGGTTCCTTAGGAGCCCGTAGTGTTCCGTAAGGTTCTGTAGAGATCCGTAGGGTTCTGTAGAGAACCGTAAGGGCCCGTAGGGTTTCTTAGGGTTCTGTAGGGTTGCTTAGGGTTCCATAGGGTTCCGTAGAGTTCCGTAGGGACCCATAGGGTTCCGTAGAGATCCGTAGGGTTCTGTAGAGAACGGTAAGGGCCCGTAGGGTTTCTTAGGGTTCTGTAGGGTTGCTTAGGGTTCCATAGGGTTCCGTAGAGTTCCTTAGGGACCCATAGGGTTCCGTAGAGATCCGTAGGGTTCTGTAGAGAACGGTAAGGGCCCGTAGGATTCCGTAGAGATCTGTAGGGTTCTGTAGAGAACGGTAAGGGCCCGTAGGGTTCCGTAGAGATCTGTAGGGTTCTGTAGAGAGCGGTAAGGGCCTGGAGGGCTCATTAGGGTTCTGTAGAGTTCCGTAGGGTTCTGAAGAGAATGGTAAGGGCAAGGTAGTGTTCTTTAGTATTTCGTAGAGTTCCGTAGGGTTCTGTAGAGAACGGTAAGGGCCTGCAGGGTTCCTTATGGTTCTGTAGGGTTCAGAAGGGTTCCGTAGAGTTCCGTAGGGTTCTGTAGAGAATGGTAAGGGCCTGCAGGGTTCCTTATGGTTCTGTAGGGTTCAGAAGAGTTCCGTAGAGTTCCGTAGGGACCCATAGGGTTCCGTAAGGTTCCTTAGAGATCCATAGCGTTCTGTAGAGAACAGTAAGAGCCCATAGGTTTCCTTAGGGTTCCATAAAGTTCCGTAGAGTTCCGTAGGGGCCCGTAGGGTTGTGTAGGGTTCCACAGGGGCTGGCAGGGATCCATGTCGACCTGTAGGGTTCTGTAAGTACCCGCAGGGCCCTTTATGGCCCTGTAGTGTTCTCTAGGGACTGGCTGGTAGGGTTCTGTAGGTTTCCATAGCGTTCTGTAGAGTTCTGTAGGAGCCCGCAGAGTTCCGTACTGTGCCATAGTGTTCCATAGGGGCCTATAGGGTCCCGAAGGGTTCCGTAGAGTTCCGTAGGGTTCAGTATGGACCCGTAAGGGCCCGTAGGGTTCCTTAGGGTTCCATAGGGTTCCATAGAGATCCGTAGGGACCTGTAGGGTAATGTAAGGTTCCATAGAGATCCGTAGGGTTCTGTAGAGAACGGTAAGGGCCTGTAGGGTTCCTTAGGGTTCCGTAGAGATCCGTAGGGTTCTGAAGAGAATGGTAAGGGCCCGGTAGTGTTCTTTAGTATTTCGTAGAGTTCCGTAGGGTTCTGTAGAGAACGGTAAGGGCCTGTAGGGCTCCTTAGGGTTCCGTAGGGTTCTGTAGAGAACGGTAAGGGCCCGTAGGGTTCCTTAGAATTCTGTAGAGTTCCGTAGAGTTCCGCAGGGTTCTATAGAGAATGGTAAGACGCGTAGGGTTCCGTAGGGTTCCTTAGGAGCCCGTAGTGTTCCGTAAGGTTCTGTAGAGATCCGTAGGGTTCTGTATAGAACCGTAAGGGCCCGTAGGTTTTCTTAGGGTTCTGTAGGGTTGCTTAGGGTTCCATAGGGTTCCGTAGAGTTCCGTAGGGACCCATAGGGTTCCGTAGAGATCCGTAGGGTTCTGTAGAGAACGGTAAGGTCCCGTAGGGTTCCGTAGAGAACGGTAAGGGCCCGTAGGGTTCCGTAGAGATCTGTAGGGTTCTGTAGAGAACGGTAAGGGCCCGTAGGGTTCCGTAGAGATCTGTAGGGTTCTGTAGAGAGCGGTAAAGGCCCGTAGGGTTCCGTAGAGATCTGTAGGGTTCTGTAGAGAGCGGTAAAGGCCTGGAGGGCTCATTAGGGTTCTGTAGAGTTCCATAGGGGCCCGTAGGGTTCCGTAGAGTTCCGTAGGGACCCATAGGGTTCCGTAGAGATCCGTAGGGTTCTGTAGAGAACGGTAAGGGCCCGTAGGGTTCCGTAGAGATCTGTAGGGTTCTGTAGAGAGCGGTAAGGGCCTGGAGGGCTCATTAGGGTTCTGTAGAGTTCCGTAGGGTTCTGAAGAGAATGGTAAGGGCCCGGTAGTGTTCTTTAGTATTTCGTAGAGTTCCGTAGGGTTCTGTAGAGAACGGTAAGGGCCTGTAGGGTTCCGTAGAGTACCGTAGGGATCTGTAGGGTTCCGTAGGGTTCCAAAGAGTTCTGTAGGGTTCTGTAGAGAACGGTAAGGGCCCACAGGGTTCCTTAGAATTCTGTAAGGTTCCGTAGAGATCTGCAGGGTTCTGTAGAGAACTGTAAGGGCCCGTAGGGTTCCTTAGGGTTGCGTAGGGTTCCGTAGATTTCCGTGGGGGCCTGTAGTGTTCCGTAAGGTTCCATAGAAATCCGTAGGGTTCTGTAGAGAATGGTAAGGGTCTGCAGGGTTCCTTAGGGTTCTGTAGGGTTCCGTAGGGTTCCGAAGAGTTCTGTAGGGTTCTGTAGAGAACGGTAAGGGCCCGTAGGGTTCCTTAGAATTCTGTAGAGTTCCGTAGAGTTCCGCAGGGTTCTATAGAGAATGGTAAGACGCGTAGGGTTCCTTAGGAGCCCGTAGTGTTCCGTAAGGTTCTGTAGAGATCCGTAGGGTTCTGTAGAGAACCGTAAGGGCCCGTAGGGTTTCTTAGGGTTCTGTAGGGTTGCTTAGGGTTCCATAGGGTTCCATAGAGTTCCGTAGGGACCCATAGGGTTCCGTAGAGATCCGTAGGGTTCTGTAGAGAACGGTAAGGGCCTGTAGGGCTCCTTAGGGTTCCGTAGAGATCCGTAGGGTTCTGAAGAGAATGGTAAGGGCCCGGTAGTGTTCTTTAGTATTTCGTAGAGTTCCGTAGGGTTCTGTAGAGAACGGTAAGGGCCTGTAGGGCTCCTTAGGGTTCCGTAGGGTTCTGTAGAGAACGGTAAGGGCCCGTAGGGTTCCTTAGAATTCTGTAGAGTTCCGTAGAGTTCCGTAGGGGCCCGTAGGGTTATGTAGGGTTCCACAGGGGCTGGCAGGGATCCATGTCGACCTGTAGGGTTCTGTAAGTACCCGCAGGGCCCTTTATGGCCCTGTAGTGTTCTCTAGGGACTGGCTGGTAGGGTTCTGTAGGTTTCCATAGCGTTCTGTAGAGTTCTGTAGGAGCCCGCAGAGTTCCGTACTGTGCCATAGTGTTCCATAGGGGCCTATAGGGTCCCGAAGGGTTCCGTAGAGTTCCGTAGGGTTCAGTATGGACCCGTAAGGGCCCATAGGGTTCCTTAGGGTTCCATAGGGTTCCATAGAGTTCCGTAGGGACCTGTAGGGTAATGTAAGGTTCCATAGAGATCCGTAGGGTTCTGTAGAGAACGGTAAGGGCCTGTAGGGTTCCTTAGGGTTCCGTAGAGATCCGTAGGGTTCTGAAGAGAATGGTAAGGGCCCGGTAGTGTTCTTTAGTATTTCGTAGAGTTCCGTAGGGTTCTGTAGAGAACGGTAAGGGCCTGTAGGGCTCCTTAGGGTTCCGTAGGGTTCTGTAGAGAACGGTAAGGGCCTGTAGGGTTCCGTAGAGTACCGTAGGGACCTGTAGGGTTCCGTAGGGTTCCGAAGAGTTCTGTAGGGTTCTGTAGAGAACGGTAAGGGCCCGTAGGGTTCCTTAGAATTCTGTAGAGTTCCGTAGAGTTCCGCAGGGTTCTATAGAGAATGGTAAGACGCGTAGGGTTCCGTAGGGTTCCTTAGGAGCCCGTAGTGTTCCGTAAGGTTCTGTAGAGATCCGTAGGGTTCTGTAGAGAACCGTAAGGGCCCGTAGGGTTTCTTAGGGTTCTGTAGGGTTGCTTAGGGTTCCATAGGGTTCCGTAGAGTTCCGTAGGGACCCATAGGGTTCCGTAGAGATCCGTAGGGTTCTGTAGAGAACGGTAAGGGCCCGTAGGGTTTCTTAGGGTTCTGTAGGGTTGCTTAGGGTTCCATAGGGTTCCGTAGAGTTCCTTAGGGACCCATAGGGTTCCGTAGAGATCCGTAGGGTTCTGTAGAGAACGGTAAGGGCCCGTAGGATTCCGTAGAGATCTGTAGGGTTCTGTAGAGAACGGTAAGGGCCCGTAGGGTTCCGTAGAGATCTGTAGGGTTCTGTAGAGAGCGGTAAGGGCCTGGAGGGCTCATTAGGGTTCTGTAGAGTTCCGTAGGGTTCTGAAGAGAATGGTAAGGGCCCGGTAGTGTTCTTTAGTATTTCGTAGAGTTCCGTAGGGTTCTGTAGAGAACGGTAAGGGCCTGCAGGGTTCCTTATGGTTCTGTAGGGTTCAGAAGGGTTCCGTAGAGTTCCGTAGGGTTCTGTAGAGAATGGTAAGGGCCTGCAGGGTTCCTTATGGTTCTGTAGGGTTCAGAAGAGTTCCGTAGAGTTCCGTAGGGACCCATAGGGTTCCGTAAGGTTCCTTAGAGATCCATAGCGTTCTGTAGAGAACAGTAAGAGCCCATAGGTTTCCTTAGGGTTCCATAAAGTTCCGTAGAGTTCCGTAGGGGCCCGTAGGGTTGTGTAGGGTTCCACAGGGGCTGGCAGGGATCCATGTCGACCTGTAGGGTTCTGTAAGTACCCGCAGGGCCCTTTATGGCCCTGTAGTGTTCTCTAGGGACTGGCTGGTAGGGTTCTGTAGGTTTCCATAGCGTTCTGTAGAGTTCTGTAGGAGCCCGCAGAGTTCCGTACTGTGCCATAGTGTTCCATAGGGGCCTATAGGGTCCCGAAGGGTTCCGTAGAGTTCCGTAGGGTTCAGTATGGACCCGTAAGGGCCCGTAGGGTTCCTTAGGGTTCCATAGGGTTCCATAGAGATCCGTAGGGACCTGTAGGGTAATGTAAGGTTCCATAGAGATCCGTAGGGTTCTGTAGAGAACGGTAAGGGCCTGTAGGGTTCCTTAGGGTTCCGTAGAGATCCGTAGGGTTCTGAAGAGAATGGTAAGGGCCCGGTAGTGTTCTTTAGTATTTCGTAGAGTTCCGTAGGGTTCTGTAGAGAACGGTAAGGGCCTGTAGGGCTCCTTAGGGTTCCGTAGGGTTCTGTAGAGAACGGTAAGGGCCTGTAGGGTTCCGTAGAGTACCGTAGGGACCTGTAGGGTTCCGTAGGGTTCCGAAGAGTTCTGTAGGGTTCTGTAGAGAACGGTAAGGGCCCGTAGGGTTCCTTAGAATTCTGTAGAGTTCCGTAGAGTTCCGCAGGGTTCTATAGAGAATGGTAAGACGCGTAGGGTTCCGTAGGGTTCCTTAGGAGCCCGTAGTGTTCCGTAAGGTTCTGTAGAGATCCGTAGGGTTCTGTAGAGAACCGTAAGGGCCCGTAGGGTTTCTTAGGGTTCTGTAGGGTTGCTTAGGGTTCCATAGGGTTCCGTAGAGTTCCGTAGGGACCCATAGGGTTCCGTAGAGATCCGTAGGGTTCTGTAGAGAACGGTAAGGGCCCGTAGGGTTTCTTAGGGTTCTGTAGGGTTGCTTAGGGTTCCATAGGGTTCCGTAGAGTTCCTTAGGGACCCATAGGGTTCCGTAGAGATCCGTAGGGTTCTGTAGAGAACGGTAAGGGCCCGTAGGATTCCGTAGAGATCTGTAGGGTTCTGTAGAGAACGGTAAGGGCCCGTAGGGTTCCGTAGAGATCTGTAGGGTTCTGTAGAGAGCGGTAAGGGCCTGGAGGGCTCATTAGGGTTCTGTAGAGTTCCGTAGGGTTCTGAAGAGAATGGTAAGGGCCCGGTAGTGTTCTTTAGTATTTCGTAGAGTTCCGTAGGGTTCTGTAGAGAACGGTAAGGGCCTGCAGGGTTCCTTATGGTTCTGTAGGGTTCAGAAGGGTTCCGTAGAGTTCCGTAGGGTTCTGTAGAGAATGGTAAGGGCCTGCAGGGTTCCTTATGGTTCTGTAGGGTTCAGAAGAGTTCCGTAGAGTTCCGTAGGGACCCATAGGGTTCCGTAAGGTTCCTTAGAGATCCATAGCGTTCTGTAGAGAACAGTAAGAGCCCATAGGTTTCCTTAGGGTTCCATAAAGTTCCGTAGAGTTCCGTAGGGGCCCGTAGGGTTGTGTAGGGTTCCACAGGGGCTGGCAGGGATCCATGTCGACCTGTAGGGTTCTGTAAGTACCCGCAGGGCCCTTTATGGCCCTGTAGTGTTCTCTAGGGACTGGCTGGTAGGGTTCTGTAGGTTTCCATAGCGTTCTGTAGAGTTCTGTAGGAGCCCGCAGAGTTCCGTACTGTGCCATAGTGTTCCATAGGGGCCTATAGGGTCCCGAAGGGTTCCGTAGAGTTCCGTAGGGTTCAGTATGGACCCGTAAGGGCCCGTAGGGTTCCTTAGGGTTCCATAGGGTTCCATAGAGATCCGTAGGGACCTGTAGGGTAATGTAAGGTTCCATAGAGATCCGTAGGGTTCTGTAGAGAACGGTAAGGGCCTGTAGGGTTCCTTAGGGTTCCGTAGAGATCCGTAGGGTTCTGAAGAGAATGGTAAGGGCCCGGTAGTGTTCTTTAGTATTTCGTAGAGTTCCGTAGGGTTCTGTAGAGAACGGTAAGGGCCTGTAGGGCTCCTTAGGGTTCCGTAGGGTTCTGTAGAGAACGGTAAGGGCCCGTAGGGTTCCTTAGAATTCTGTAGAGTTCCGTAGAGTTCCGCAGGGTTCTATAGAGAATGGTAAGACGCGTAGGGTTCCGTAGGGTTCCTTAGGAGCCCGTAGTGTTCCGTAAGGTTCTGTAGAGATCCGTAGGGTTCTGTATAGAACCGTAAGGGCCCGTAGGTTTTCTTAGGGTTCTGTAGGGTTGCTTAGGGTTCCATAGGGTTCCGTAGAGTTCCGTAGGGACCCATAGGGTTCCGTAGAGATCCGTAGGGTTCTGTAGAGAACGGTAAGGTCCCGTAGGGTTCCGTAGAGAACGGTAAGGGCCCGTAGGGTTCCGTAGAGATCTGTAGGGTTCTGTAGAGAACGGTAAGGGCCCGTAGGGTTCCGTAGAGATCTGTAGGGTTCTGTAGAGAGCGGTAAAGGCCCGTAGGGTTCCGTAGAGATCTGTAGGGTTCTGTAGAGAGCGGTAAAGGCCTGGAGGGCTCATTAGGGTTCTGTAGAGTTCCATAGGGGCCCGTAGGGTTCCGTAGAGTTCCGTAGGGACCCATAGGGTTCCGTAGAGATCCGTAGGGTTCTGTAGAGAACGGTAAGGGCCCGTAGGGTTCCGTAGAGATCTGTAGGGTTCTGTAGAGAGCGGTAAGGGCCTGGAGGGCTCATTAGGGTTCTGTAGAGTTCCGTAGGGTTCTGAAGAGAATGGTAAGGGCCCGGTAGTGTTCTTTAGTATTTCGTAGAGTTCCGTAGGGTTCTGTAGAGAACGGTAAGGGCCTGTAGGGTTCCGTAGAGTACCGTAGGGATCTGTAGGGTTCCGTAGGGTTCCGAAGAGTTCTGTAGGGTTCTGTAGAGAACGGTAAGGGCCCACAGGGTTCCTTAGAATTCTGTAAGGTTCCGTAGAGATCTGCAGGGTTCTGTAGAGAACTGTAAGGGCCCGTAGGGTTCCTTAGGGTTGCGTAGGGTTCCGTAGATTTCCGTGGGGGCCTGTAGTGTTCCGTAAGGTTCCATAGAAATCCGTAGGGTTCTGTAGAGAATGGTAAGGGTCTGCAGGGTTCCTTAGGGTTCTGTAGGGTTCCGTAGGGTTCCGAAGAGTTCTGTAGGGTTCTGTAGAGAACGGTAAGGGCCCGTAGGGTTCCTTAGAATTCTGTAGAGTTCCGTAGAGTTCCGCAGGGTTCTATAGAGAATGGTAAGACGCGTAGGGTTCCTTAGGAGCCCGTAGTGTTCCGTAAGGTTCTGTAGAGATCCGTAGGGTTCTGTAGAGAACCGTAAGGGCCCGTAGGGTTTCTTAGGGTTCTGTAGGGTTGCTTAGGGTTCCATAGGGTTCCATAGAGTTCCGTAGGGACCCATAGGGTTCCGTAGAGATCCGTAGGGTTCTGTAGAGAACGGTAAGGGCCTGTAGGGCTCCTTAGGGTTCCGTAGAGATCCGTAGGGTTCTGAAGAGAATGGTAAGGGCCCGGTAGTGTTCTTTAGTATTTCGTAGAGTTCCGTAGGGTTCTGTAGAGAACGGTAAGGGCCTGTAGGGCTCCTTAGGGTTCCGTAGGGTTCTGTAGAGAACGGTAAGGGCCCGTAGGGTTCCTTAGAATTCTGTAGAGTTCCGTAGAGTTCCGCAGGGTTCTATAGAGAATGGTAAGACGCGTAGGGTTCCGTAGGGTTCCTTAGGAGCCCGTAGTGTTCCGTAAGGTTCTGTAGAGATCCGTAGGGTTCTGTATAGAACCGTAAGGGCCCGTAGGTTTTCTTAGGGTTCTGTAGGGTTGCTTAGGGTTCCATAGGGTTCCGTAGAGTTCCGTAGGGACCCATAGGGTTCCGTAGAGATCCGTAGGGTTCTGTAGAGAACGGTAAGGGCCCGTAGGGTTCCGTAGAGATCTGTAGGGTTCTGTAGAGAACGGTAAGGGCCCGTAGGGTTCCGTAGAGATCTGTAGGGTTCTGTAGAGAGCGGTAAAGGCCCGTAGGGTTCCGTAGAGATCTGTAGGGTTCTGTAGAGAGCGGTAAAGGCCTGGAGGGCTCATTAGGGTTCTGTAGAGTTCCATAGGGGCCCGTAGGGTTCCGTAGAGTTCCGTAGGGACCCATAGGGTTCCGTAGAGATCCGTAGGGTTCTGTAGAGAACGGTAAGGGCCCGTAGGGTTCCTTAGAATTCTGTAAGGTTCCGTAGAGATCTGCAGGGTTCTGTAGAGAACTGTAAGGGCCCGTAGGGTTCCTTAGGGTTGCGTAGGGTTCCGTAGATTTCCGTGGGGGCCTGTAGTGTTCCGTAAGGTTCCATAGAAATCCGTAGGGTTCTGTAGAGAATGGTAAGGGTCTGCAGGGTTCCTTAGGGTTCTGTAGGGTTCCGTAGGGTTCCGAAGAGTTCTGTAGGGTTCTGTAGAGAACGGTAAGGGCCCGTAGGGTTCCTTAGAATTCTGTAGAGTTCCGTAGAGTTCCGCAGGGTTCTATAGAGAATGGTAAGACGCGTAGGGTTCCTTAGGAGCCCGTAGTGTTCCGTAAGGTTCTGTAGAGATCCGTAGGGTTCTGTAGAGAACCGTAAGGGCCCGTAGGGTTTCTTAGGGTTCTGTAGGGTTGCTTAGGGTTCCATAGGGTTCCATAGAGTTCCGTAGGGACCCATAGGGTTCCGTAGAGATCCGTAGGGTTCTGTAGAGAACGGTAAGGGCCTGTAGGGCTCCTTAGGGTTCCGTAGAGATCCGTAGGGTTCTGAAGAGAATGGTAAGGGCCCGGTAGTGTTCTTTAGTATTTCGTAGAGTTCCGTAGGGTTCTGTAGAGAACGGTAAGGGCCTGTAGGGCTCCTTAGGGTTCCGTAGGGTTCTGTAGAGAACGGTAAGGGCCCGTAGGGTTCCTTAGAATTCTGTAGAGTTCCGTAGAGTTCCGTAGGGGCCCGTAGGGTTATGTAGGGTTCCACAGGGGCTGGCAGGGATCCATGTCGACCTGTAGGGTTCTGTAAGTACCCGCAGGGCCCTTTATGGCCCTGTAGTGTTCTCTAGGGACTGGCTGGTAGGGTTCTGTAGGTTTCCATAGCGTTCTGTAGAGTTCTGTAGGAGCCCGCAGAGTTCCGTACTGTGCCATAGTGTTCCATAGGGGCCTATAGGGTCCCGAAGGGTTCCGTAGAGTTCCGTAGGGTTCAGTATGGACCCGTAAGGGCCCATAGGGTTCCTTAGGGTTCCATAGGGTTCCATAGAGTTCCGTAGGGACCTGTAGGGTAATGTAAGGTTCCATAGAGATCCGTAGGGTTCTGTAGAGAACGGTAAGGGCCTGTAGGGTTCCTTAGGGTTCCGTAGAGATCCGTAGGGTTCTGAAGAGAATGGTAAGGGCCCGGTAGTGTTCTTTAGTATTTCGTAGAGTTCCGTAGGGTTCTGTAGAGAACGGTAAGGGCCTGTAGGGCTCCTTAGGGTTCCGTAGGGTTCTGTAGAGAACGGTAAGGGCCTGTAGGGTTCCGTAGAGTACCGTAGGGACCTGTAGGGTTCCGTAGGGTTCCGAAGAGTTCTGTAGGGTTCTGTAGAGAACGGTAAGGGCCCGTAGGGTTCCTTAGAATTCTGTAGAGTTCCGTAGAGTTCCGCAGGGTTCTATAGAGAATGGTAAGACGCGTAGGGTTCCGTAGGGTTCCTTAGGAGCCCGTAGTGTTCCGTAAGGTTCTGTAGAGATCCGTAGGGTTCTGTAGAGAACCGTAAGGGCCCGTAGGGTTTCTTAGGGTTCTGTAGGGTTGCTTAGGGTTCCATAGGGTTCCGTAGAGTTCCGTAGGGACCCATAGGGTTCCGTAGAGATCCGTAGGGTTCTGTAGAGAACGGTAAGGGCCCGTAGGGTTTCTTAGGGTTCTGTAGGGTTGCTTAGGGTTCCATAGGGTTCCGTAGAGTTCCTTAGGGACCCATAGGGTTCCGTAGAGATCCGTAGGGTTCTGTAGAGAACGGTAAGGGCCCGTAGGATTCCGTAGAGATCTGTAGGGTTCTGTAGAGAACGGTAAGGGCCCGTAGGGTTCCGTAGAGATCTGTAGGGTTCTGTAGAGAGCGGTAAGGGCCTGGAGGGCTCATTAGGGTTCTGTAGAGTTCCGTAGGGTTCTGAAGAGAATGGTAAGGGCCCGGTAGTGTTCTTTAGTATTTCGTAGAGTTCCGTAGGGTTCTGTAGAGAACGGTAAGGGCCTGCAGGGTTCCTTATGGTTCTGTAGGGTTCAGAAGGGTTCCGTAGAGTTCCGTAGGGTTCTGTAGAGAATGGTAAGGGCCTGCAGGGTTCCTTATGGTTCTGTAGGGTTCAGAAGAGTTCCGTAGAGTTCCGTAGGGACCCATAGGGTTCCGTAAGGTTCCTTAGAGATCCATAGCGTTCTGTAGAGAACAGTAAGAGCCCATAGGTTTCCTTAGGGTTCCATAAAGTTCCGTAGAGTTCCGTAGGGGCCCGTAGGGTTGTGTAGGGTTCCACAGGGGCTGGCAGGGATCCATGTCGACCTGTAGGGTTCTGTAAGTACCCGCAGGGCCCTTTATGGCCCTGTAGTGTTCTCTAGGGACTGGCTGGTAGGGTTCTGTAGGTTTCCATAGCGTTCTGTAGAGTTCTGTAGGAGCCCGCAGAGTTCCGTACTGTGCCATAGTGTTCCATAGGGGCCTATAGGGTCCCGAAGGGTTCCGTAGAGTTCCGTAGGGTTCAGTATGGACCCGTAAGGGCCCGTAGGGTTCCTTAGGGTTCCATAGGGTTCCATAGAGATCCGTAGGGACCTGTAGGGTAATGTAAGGTTCCATAGAGATCCGTAGGGTTCTGTAGAGAACGGTAAGGGCCTGTAGGGTTCCTTAGGGTTCCGTAGAGATCCGTAGGGTTCTGAAGAGAATGGTAAGGGCCCGGTAGTGTTCTTTAGTATTTCGTAGAGTTCCGTAGGGTTCTGTAGAGAACGGTAAGGGCCTGTAGGGCTCCTTAGGGTTCCGTAGGGTTCTGTAGAGAACGGTAAGGGCCCGTAGGGTTCCTTAGAATTCTGTAGAGTTCCGTAGAGTTCCGCAGGGTTCTATAGAGAATGGTAAGACGCGTAGGGTTCCGTAGGGTTCCTTAGGAGCCCGTAGTGTTCCGTAAGGTTCTGTAGAGATCCGTAGGGTTCTGTATAGAACCGTAAGGGCCCGTAGGTTTTCTTAGGGTTCTGTAGGGTTGCTTAGGGTTCCATAGGGTTCCGTAGAGTTCCGTAGGGACCCATAGGGTTCCGTAGAGATCCGTAGGGTTCTGTAGAGAACGGTAAGGTCCCGTAGGGTTCCGTAGAGAACGGTAAGGGCCCGTAGGGTTCCGTAGAGATCTGTAGGGTTCTGTAGAGAACGGTAAGGGCCCGTAGGGTTCCGTAGAGATCTGTAGGGTTCTGTAGAGAGCGGTAAAGGCCCGTAGGGTTCCGTAGAGATCTGTAGGGTTCTGTAGAGAGCGGTAAAGGCCTGGAGGGCTCATTAGGGTTCTGTAGAGTTCCATAGGGGCCCGTAGGGTTCCGTAGAGTTCCGTAGGGACCCATAGGGTTCCGTAGAGATCCGTAGGGTTCTGTAGAGAACGGTAAGGGCCCGTAGGGTTCCGTAGAGATCTGTAGGGTTCTGTAGAGAGCGGTAAGGGCCTGGAGGGCTCATTAGGGTTCTGTAGAGTTCCGTAGGGTTCTGAAGAGAATGGTAAGGGCCCGGTAGTGTTCTTTAGTATTTCGTAGAGTTCCGTAGGGTTCTGTAGAGAACGGTAAGGGCCTGTAGGGTTCCGTAGAGTACCGTAGGGATCTGTAGGGTTCCGTAGGGTTCCGAAGAGTTCTGTAGGGTTCTGTAGAGAACGGTAAGGGCCCACAGGGTTCCTTAGAATTCTGTAAGGTTCCGTAGAGATCTGCAGGGTTCTGTAGAGAACTGTAAGGGCCCGTAGGGTTCCTTAGGGTTGCGTAGGGTTCCGTAGATTTCCGTGGGGGCCTGTAGTGTTCCGTAAGGTTCCATAGAAATCCGTAGGGTTCTGTAGAGAATGGTAAGGGTCTGCAGGGTTCCTTAGGGTTCTGTAGGGTTCCGTAGGGTTCCGAAGAGTTCTGTAGGGTTCTGTAGAGAACGGTAAGGGCCCGTAGGGTTCCTTAGAATTCTGTAGAGTTCCGTAGAGTTCCGCAGGGTTCTATAGAGAATGGTAAGACGCGTAGGGTTCCTTAGGAGCCCGTAGTGTTCCGTAAGGTTCTGTAGAGATCCGTAGGGTTCTGTAGAGAACCGTAAGGGCCCGTAGGGTTTCTTAGGGTTCTGTAGGGTTGCTTAGGGTTCCATAGGGTTCCATAGAGTTCCGTAGGGACCCATAGGGTTCCGTAGAGATCCGTAGGGTTCTGTAGAGAACGGTAAGGGCCTGTAGGGCTCCTTAGGGTTCCGTAGAGATCCGTAGGGTTCTGAAGAGAATGGTAAGGGCCCGGTAGTGTTCTTTAGTATTTCGTAGAGTTCCGTAGGGTTCTGTAGAGAACGGTAAGGGCCTGTAGGGCTCCTTAGGGTTCCGTAGGGTTCTGTAGAGAACGGTAAGGGCCCGTAGGGTTCCTTAGAATTCTGTAGAGTTCCGTAGAGTTCCGCAGGGTTCTATAGAGAATGGTAAGACGCGTAGGGTTCCGTAGGGTTCCTTAGGAGCCCGTAGTGTTCCGTAAGGTTCTGTAGAGATCCGTAGGGTTCTGTATAGAACCGTAAGGGCCCGTAGGTTTTCTTAGGGTTCTGTAGGGTTGCTTAGGGTTCCATAGGGTTCCGTAGAGTTCCGTAGGGACCCATAGGGTTCCGTAGAGATCCGTAGGGTTCTGTAGAGAACGGTAAGGGCCCGTAGGGTTCCGTAGAGATCTGTAGGGTTCTGTAGAGAACGGTAAGGGCCCGTAGGGTTCCGTAGAGATCTGTAGGGTTCTGTAGAGAGCGGTAAAGGCCCGTAGGGTTCCGTAGAGATCTGTAGGGTTCTGTAGAGAGCGGTAAAGGCCAGGAGGGCTCATTAGGGTTCTGTAGAGTTCCATAGGGGCCCGTAGGGTTCCGTAGAGTTCCGTAGGGACCCATAGGGTTCCGTAGAGATCCGTAGGGTTCTGTAGAGAACGGTAAGGGCCCGTAGGGTTCCGTAGAGATCTGTAGGGTTCTGTAGAGAGCGGTAAGGGCCTGGAGGGCTCATTAGGGTTCTGTAGAGTTCCGTAGGGTTCTGAAGAGAATGGTAAGGGCCCGGTAGTGTTCTTTAGTATTTCGTAGAGTTCCGTAGGGTTCTGTAGAGAACGGTAAGGGCCTGTAGGGTTCCGTAGAGTACCGTAGGGACCTGTAGGGTTCCGTAGGGTTCCGAAGAGTTCTGTAGGGTTCTGTAGAGAACGGTAAGGGCCCATAGGGTTCCTTAGAATTCTGTAAGGTTCCGTAGAGATCTGCAGGGTTCTGTAGAGAACTGTAAGGGCCCGTAGGGTTCCTTAGGGTTGCGTAGGGTTCCGTAGATTTCCGTGGGGGCCTGTAGTGTTCCGTAAGGTTCCATAGAAATCCGTAGGGTTCTGTAGAGAATGGTAAGGGTCTGCAGGGTTCCTTAGGGTTCTGTAGGGTTCCGTAGGGTTCCGAAGAGTTCTGTAGGGTTCTGTAGAGAACGGTAAGGGCCCGTAGGGTTCCTTAGAATTCTGTAGAGTTCCGTAGAGTTCCGCAGGGTTCTATAGAGAATGGTAAGACGCGTAGGGTTCCGTAGGGTTCCTTAGGAGCCCGTAGTGTTCTGTAAGGTTCTGTAGAGATCCATAGGGTTCTGTAGAGAACCGTAAGGGACCGTAGGGTTTCTTAGGGTTCTGTAGGGTTGCTTAGGGTTCCATAGGGTTCCGTAGAGTTCCGTAGGGACCCATAGGGTTCCGTAGAGATCCGTAGGGTTCTGTAGAGAACGGTAAGGGCCCGTAGGATTCCGTAGAGATCTGTAGGGCTCTGTAGAGAACGGTAAGGGCCCGTAGGGTTCCGTAGAGATCTGTAGGGTTCTGTAGAGAGCGGTAAGGGCCTGGAGGGCTCATTAGGGTTCTGTAGAGTTCCGTAGCGTTCTGAAGAGAATGGTAAGGGCCCGGTAGTGTTCTTTAGTATTTCGTAGAGTTCCGTAGGGTTCTGTAGAGAACCGTAAGGGCCTGCAGGGTTCCTTATGGTTCTGTAGGGTTCAGAAGGGTTCCGTAGAGTTCCGTAGGGTTCTGTAGAGAACGGTAAGGGCCTGCAGGGTTCCTTATGGTTCTGTAGGGTTCAGAAGAGTTCCGTAGAGTTCCGTAGGGAGCCATAGGGTTCCGTAAGGTTCCTTAGAGATCCATAGCGTTCTGTAGAGAACAGTAAGAGCCCATAGGTTTCCTTAGGGTTCCATAAAGTTCCGTAGAGTTCCGTAGGGGCCCGTAGGGTTGTGTAGGGTTCCACAGGGGCTGGCAGGGATCCATGTCGACCTGTAGGGTTCTGTAAGTACCCGCAGGGCCCTTTATGGCCCTGTAGTGTTCTCTAGGGACTGACTGGTAGGGTTCTGTAGGTTTCCATAGCGTTCTGTAGAGTTCTGTAGGAGCCCGCAGAGTTCCGTACTGTGCCATAGTGTTCCATAGGGGCCTATAGGGTCCCGAAGGGTTCCGTAGAGTTCCGTAGGGTTCAGTATGGACCCGTAAGGGCCCGTAGGGTTCCTTAGGGTTCCATAGGGTTCCATAGAGTTCCGTAGGGACCTGTAGGGTAATGTAAGGTTCCATAGAGATCCGTAGGGTTCTGTAGAGAACGGTAAGGGCCTGTAGGGTTCCTTAGGGTTCCGTAGAGATCCGTAGGGTTCTGAAGAGAATGGTAAGGGCCCGGTAGTGTTCTTTAGTATTTCGTAGAGTTCTGTAGGGTTCTGTAGAGAACGGTAAGGGCCTGTAGGGCTCCTTAGGGTTCCGTAGGGTTCTGTAGAGAACGGTAAGGGCCTGTAGGGTTCCGTAGAGTACCGTAGGGACCTGTAGGGTTCCGTAGGGTTCCGAAGAGTTCTGTAGGGTTCTGTAGAGAACGGTAAGGGCGCGTAGGGTTCCTTAGGGTTTCGTAGGGTTCCTTAGCATTCTGTGGAGTTCTGTAGGGGCCCGTAGAGTTCCATACGGGCCCATAATGTTCCGTAGGGGCCCGTAGGGTTCTGTAAGTTTCCACAGGGCCTCGTAAAGTTCTGTAGGGGCCCGTAGTTTTCTGTAGGGCCCTGTGTTGTTCCGTAGGGGCCTATAGGGTTCTGTAGGGTTCCGTCGGGTTCCGTCAGGTTCTGTAGGGTTCCGTAGGGGCCTGTAGTGTTCCACAGGGGCTTGTTGTTTTCCGTAAGTGCCCGCAGGGGTCTGTAGGGGCCTGTAGGATTCCGAAAGCTTCCATAGGGTTCTGTAGGGGCCCGTGGCGTTCCGTATTGTGCCATAATGTTCTCTAGGGGCCCAGAGAATTTGGAAGGGTTCCGAAGAGTTCTGTAGGGTTCTGTAGAGAACGGTAAGGGCCTGTAGGGTTCCTTAGGATTCCATAGAGTTCCGTAGGGGCCCCTAGGGTTCTGTAAGGTTCTGTAGAGTTCCATAGGGTTCTGTAGATAACCGTAAGTGCACGTATGGGTCTTTAGTGTTTAGTAGGGTTCCATGGGTTTCGTAGATTTCCATAGGGACCCATAGGGCTCTGTAAGGTTCCATAGAAATCCGTAGGGTTCTGTAGAGAACGGTAAGGGCCTGTAGGGTTCCTTAGGGTTCCGTAGAGATCCGTAGGGTTCTGTAGAGAACGGTAAGGGCGTGTAGGGCTCCTTAGGGTTCCGTAGGGTTCTGTAGAGAACGGTAAGGGCGCGTAGGGTTCCTTAGGGTTTCGTAGGGTTCCTTAGCATTCTGTGGAGTTCTGTAGGGGCCCGTAGAGTTCCATACGGGCCCATAATGTTCCGTAGGGGCCCGTAGGGTTCCGTAAGTTTCCACAGGGCCTCGTAAAGTTCTGTAGGGGCCCGTAGTTTTCTGTAGGGCCCTGTGTTGTTCCGTAGGGGCCTATAGGGTTCTGTAGGGTTCCGTCGGGTTCCGTCAGGTTCTGTAGGGTTCCGTAGGGGCCTGTAGTGTTCCACAGGGGCTTGTTGTTTTCCGTAAGTGCCCGCAGGGGTCTGTAGGGGCCTGTAGGATTCCGAAAGCTTCCATAGGGTTCTGTAGGGGCCCGTGGCGTTCCGTATTGTGCCATAATGTTCTCTAGGGGCCCAGAGAATTTGGAAGGGTTCCGAAGAGTTCTGTAGGGTTCTGTAGAGAACGGTAAGGGCCTGTAGGGTTCCTTAGGATTCCATAGAGTTCCGTAGGGGCCCCTAGGGTTCTGTAAGGTTCTGTAGAGTTCCATAGGGTTCTGTAGATAACCGTAAGTGCACGTATGGGTCTTTAGTGTTTAGTAGGGTTCCATGGGTTTCGTAGATTTCCATAGGGACCCATAGGGCTCTGTAAGGTTCCATAGAAATCCGTAGGGTTCTGTAGAGAACGGTAAGGGCCTGTAGGGTTCCTTAGGGTTCCGTAGAGATCCGTAGGGTTCTGTAGAGAACGGTAAGGGCGTGTAGGGCTCCTTAGGGTTCCGTAGGGTTCTGTAGAGAACGGTAAGGGCGCGTAGGGTTCCTTAGGGTTTCGTAGGGTTCCTTAGCATTCTGTGGAGTTCTGTAGGGGCCCGTAGAGTTCCATACGGGCCCATAATGTTCCGTAGGGGCCCGTAGGGTTCCGTAAGTTTCCACAGGGCCTCGTAAAGTTCTGTAGGGGCCCGTAGTTTTCTGTAGGGCCCTGTGTTGTTCCGTAGGGGCCTATAGGGTTCTGTAGGGTTCCGTCGGGTTCCGTCAGGTTCTGTAGGGTTCCGTAGGGGCCTGTAGTGTTCCACAGGGGCTTGTTGTTTTCCGTAAGTGCCCGCAGGGGTCTGTAGGGGCCTGTAGGATTCCGAAAGCTTCCATAGGGTTCTGTAGGGGCCCGTGGCGTTCCGTATTGTGCCATAATGTTCTCTAGGGGCCCAGAGAATTTGGAAGGGTTCCGAAGAGTTCTGTAGGGTTCTGTAGAGAACGGTAAGGGCCTGTAGGGTTCCTTAGGATTCCATAGAGTTCCGTAGGGGCCCCTAGGGTTCTGTAAGGTTCTGTAGAGTTCCATAGGGTTCTGTAGATAACCGTAAGTGCACGTATGGGTCTTTAGTGTTTAGTAGGGTTCCATGGGTTTCGTAGATTTCCATAGGGACCCATAGGGCTCTGTAAGGTTCCATAGAAATCCGTAGGGTTCTGTAGAGAACGGTAAGGGCCTGTAGGGTTCCTTAGGGTTCCGTAGAGATCCGTAGGGTTCTGTAGAGAACGGTAAGGGCCTGTAGGGCTCCTTAGGGTTCCGTAGGGTTCTGTAGAGAACGGTAAGGGCCTGTAGGGTTCCGTAGAGTACCGTAGGGACCTGTAGGGTTCCGTAGGGTTCCGAAGAGTTCTGTAGGGTTCTGTAGAGAACGGTAAGGGCCCATAGGGTTCCTTAGAATTCTGTAAGGTTCCGTAGAGATCTGCAGGGTTCTGTAGAGAACGGTAAGGGCCCGTAGGGTTCCTTAGGGTTGCGTAGGGTTCCGTAGATTTCCGTGGGGGCCTGTGGTGTTCCGTAAGGTTCCATAGAAATCCGTAGGGTTCTGTAGAGAATGGTAAGGGTCTGCAGGGTTCCTTAGGGTTCTGTAGGGTTCCGTAGGGTTCCGAAGAGTTCTGTAGGGTTCTGTAGAGAACGGTAAGGGCCCGTAGGGTTCCTTAGAATTCTGTAGAGTTCCGTAGAGTTCCGCAGGGTTCTATAGAGAATGGTAAGACGCGTAGGGTTCCGTAGGGTTCCTTAGGAGCCCGTAGTGTTCCGTAAGGTTCTGTAGAGATCCGTAGGGTTCTGTAGAGAACCGTAAGGGCCCGTAGGGTTTCTTAGGGTTCTGTAGGGTTGCTTAGGGTTCCATAGGGTTCCGTAGAGTTCCGTAGGGACCCATAGGGTTCCGTAGAGATCCGTAGGGTTCTGTAGAGAACGGTAAGGGCCCGTAGGGTTCCGTAGAGATCTGTAGGGTTCTGTAGAGAACGGTAAGGGCCCGTAGGGTTCCTTAGAATTCTGTAGAGTTCCGTAGAGTTCCGCAGGGTTCTATAGAGAATGGTAAGACGCGTAGGGTTCCGTAGGGTTCCTTAGGAGCCCGTAGTGTTCCGTAAGGTTCTGTAGAGATCCGTAGGGTTCTGTAGAGAACCGTAAGGGCCCGTAGGGTTTCTTAGGGTTCTGTAGGGTTGCTTAGGGTTCCATAGGGTTCCGTAGAGTTCCGTAGGGACCCATAGGGTTCCGTAGAGATCCGTAGGGTTCTGTAGAGAACGGTAAGGGCCCGTAGGGTTTCTTAGGGTTCTGTAGGGTTGCTTAGGGTTCCATAGGGTTCCGTAGAGTTCCGTAGGGACCCATAGGGTTCCGTAGAGATCCGTAGGGTTCTGTAGAGAACGGTAAGGGCCCGTAGGGTTCCGTAGAGATCTGTAGGGTTCTGTAGAGAACGGTAAGGGCCCGTAGGGTTCCGTAGAGATCTGTAGGGTTCTGTAGAGAGCGGTAAGGGCCTGTAGGGTTCCTTAGGGTTCCGTAGAGATCCGTAGGGTTCTGTAGAGAACGGTAAGGGCGTGTAGGGCTCCTTAGGGTTCCGTAGGGTTCTGTAGAGAACGGTAAGGGCGCGTAGGGTTCCTTAGGGTTTCGTAGGGTTCCTTAGCATTCTGTGGAGTTCTGTAGGGGCCCGTAGAGTTCCATACGGGCCCATAATGTTCCGTAGGGGCCCGTAGGGTTCCGTAAGTTTCCACAGGGCCTCGTAAAGTTCTGTAGGGGCCCGTAGTTTTCTGTAGGGCCCTGTGTTGTTCCGTAGGGGCCTATAGGGTTCTGTAGGGTTCCGTCGGGTTCCGTCAGGTTCTGTAGGGTTCCGTAGGGGCCTGTAGTGTTCCACAGGGGCTTGTTGTTTTCCGTAAGTGCCCGCAGGGGTCTGTAGGGGCCTGTAGGATTCCGAAAGCTTCCATAGGGTTCTGTAGGGGCCCGTGGCGTTCCGTATTGTGCCATAATGTTCTCTAGGGGCCCAGAGAATTTGGAAGGGTTCCGAAGAGTTCTGTAGGGTTCTGTAGAGAACGGTAAGGGCCTGTAGGGTTCCTTAGGATTCCATAGAGTTCCGTAGGGGCCCCTAGGGTTCTGTAAGGTTCTGTAGAGTTCCATAGGGTTCTGTAGATAACCGTAAGTGCACGTATGGGTCTTTAGTGTTTAGTAGGGTTCCATGGGTTTCGTAGATTTCCATAGGGACCCATAGGGCTCTGTAAGGTTCCATAGAAATCCGTAGGGTTCTGTAGAGAACGGTAAGGGCCTGTAGGGTTCCTTAGGGTTCCGTAGAGATCCGTAGGGTTCTGTAGAGAACGGTAAGGGCGTGTAGGGCTCCTTAGGGTTCCGTAGGGTTCTGTAGAGAACGGTAAGGGCGCGTAGGGTTCCTTAGGGTTTCGTAGGGTTCCTTAGCATTCTGTGGAGTTCTGTAGGGCCCGTAGAGTTCCATACGGGCCCATAATGTTCCGTAGGGGCCCGTAGGGTTCCGTAAGTTTCCACAGGGCCTCGTAAAGTTCTGTAGGGGCCCGTAGTTTTCTGTAGGGCCCTGTGTTGTTCCGTAGGGGCCTATAGGGTTCTGTAGGGTTCCGTCGGGTTCCGTCAGGTTCTGTAGGGTTCCGTAGGGGCCTGTAGTGTTCCACAGGGGCTTGTTGTTTTCCGTAAGTGCCCGCAGGGGTCTGTAGGGGCCTGTAGGATTCCGAAAGCTTCCATAGGGTTCTGTAGGGGCCCGTGGCGTTCCGTATTGTGCCATAATGTTCTCTAGGGGCCCAGAGAATTTGGAAGGGTTCCGAAGAGTTCTGTAGGGTTCTGTAGAGAACGGTAAGGGCCTGTAGGGTTCCTTAGGATTCCATAGAGTTCCGTAGGGGCCCCTAGGGTTCTGTAAGGTTCTGTAGAGTTCCATAGGGTTCTGTAGATAACCGTAAGTGCACGTATGGGTCTTTAGTGTTTAGTAGGGTTCCATGGGTTTCGTAGATTTCCATAGGGACCCATAGGGCTCTGTAAGGTTCCATAGAAATCCGTAGGGTTCTGTAGAGAACGGTAAGGGCCTGTAGGGTTCCTTAGGGTTCCGTAGAGATCCGTAGGGTTCTGTAGAGAACGGTAAGGGCGTGTAGGGCTCCTTAGGGTTCCGTAGGGTTCTGTAGAGAACGGTAAGGGCGCGTAGGGTTCCTTAGGGTTTCGTAGGGTTCCTTAGCATTCTGTGGAGTTCTGTAGGGGCCCGTAGAGTTCCATACGGGCCCATAATGTTCTGTAGGGGCCCGTAGGGTTCCGTAAGTTTCCACAGGGCCTCGTAAAGTTCTGTAGGGGCCCGTAGTTTTCTGTAGGGCCCTGTGTTGTTCCGTAGGGGCCTATAGGGTTCTGTAGGGTTCCGTCGGGTTCCGTCAGGTTCTGTAGGGTTCCGTAGGGGCCTGTAGTGTTCCACAGGGGCTTGTTGTTTTCCGTAAGTGCCCGCAGGGGTCTGTAGGGGCCTGTAGGATTCCGAAAGCTTCCATAGGGTTCTGTAGGGGCCCGTGGCGTTCCGTATTGTGCCATAATGTTCTCTAGGGGCCCAGAGAATTTGGAAGGGTTCCGAAGAGTTCTGTAGGGTTCTGTAGAGAACGGTAAGGGCCTGTAGGGTTCCTTAGGATTCCATAGAGTTCCGTAGGGGCCCCTAGGGTTCTGTAAGGTTCTGTAGAGTTCCATAGGGTTCTGTAGATAACCGTAAGTGCACGTATGGGTCTTTAGTGTTTAGTAGGGTTCCATGGGTTTCGTAGATTTCCATAGGGACCCATAGGGCTCTGTAAGGTTCCATAGAAATCCGTAGGGTTCTGTAGAGAACGGTAAGGGCCTGTAGGGTTCCTTAGGGTTCCGTAGAGATCCGTAGGGTTCTGTAGAGAACGGTAAGGGCCTGTAGGGCTCCTTAGGGTTCCGTAGGGTTCTGTAGAGAACGGTAAGGGCCTGTAGGGTTCCGTAGAGTACCGTAGGGACCTGTAGGGTTCCGTAGGGTTCTGAAGAGTTCTGTAGGGTTCTGTAGAGAACGGTAAGGGCCCATAGGGTTCCTTAGAATTCTGTAAGGTTCCGTAGAGATCTGCAGGGTTCTGTAGAGAACTGTAAGGGCCCGTAGGGTTCCTTAGGGTTGCGTAGGGTTCCGTAGATTTCCGTGGGGGCCTGTGGTGTTCCGTAAGGTTCCATAGAAATCCGTAGGGTTCTGTAGAGAATGGTAAGGGTCTGCAGGGTTCCTTAGGGTTCTGTAGGGTTCCGTAGGGTTCCGAAGAGTTCTGTAGGGTTCTGTAGAGAACGGTAAGGGCCCGTAGGGTTCCTTAGAATTCTGTAGAGTTCCGTAGAGTTCCGCAGGGTTCTATAGAGAATGGTAAGACGCGTAGGGTTCCGTAGGGTTCCTTAGGAGCCCGTAGTGTTCCGTAAGGTTCTGTAGAGATCCGTAGGGTTCTGTAGAGAACCGTAAGGGCCCGTAGGGTTTCTTAGGGTTCTGTAGGGTTGCTTAGGGTTCCATAGGGTTCCGTAGAGTTCCGTAGGGACCCATAGGGTTCCGTAGAGATCCGTAGGGTTCTGTAGAGAACGGTAAGGGCCCGTAGGGTTCCGTAGAGATCTGTAGGGTTCTGTAGAGAACGGTAAGGGCCCGTAGGGTTCCTTAGAATTCTGTAGAGTTCCGTAGAGTTCCGCAGGGTTCTATAGAGAATGGTAAGACGCGTAGGGTTCCGTAGGGTTCCTTAGGAGCCCGTAGTGTTCCGTAAGGTTCTGTAGAGATCCGTAGGGTTCTGTAGAGAACCGTAAGGGCCCGTAGGGTTTCTTAGGGTTCTGTAGGGTTGCTTAGGGTTCCATAGGGTTCCGTAGAGTTCCGTAGGGACCCATAGGGTTCCGTAGAGATCCGTAGGGTTCTGTAGAGAACGGTAAGGGCCCGTAGGGTTTCTTAGGGTTCTGTAGGGTTGCTTAGGGTTCAATAGGGTTCCGTAGAGTTCCGTAGGGACCCATAGGGTTCCGTAGAGATCCGTAGGGTTCTGTAGAGAACGGTAAGGGCCCGTAGGGTTCCGTAGAGATCTGTAGGGTTCTGTAGAGAACGGTAAGGGCCCGTAGGGTTCCGTAGAGATCTGTAGGGTTCTGTAGAGAGCGGTAAGGGCCTGGAGGGATCATTAGGGTTCTGTAGAGTTCCGTAGGGTTCTGAAGAGAATGGTAAGGGCAAGGTAGTGTTCTTTAGTATTTCGTAGAGTTCCGTAGGGTTCTGTAGAGAACGGTAAGGGCCTGCAGGGTTCCTTATGGTTCTGTAGGGTTCAGAAGGGTTCCGTAGAGTTCCGTAGGGTTCTGTAGAGAACGGTAAGGGCCTGCAGGGTTTCTTATGGTTCTGTAGGGTTCAGAAGGGTTCCGTAGAGTTCCGTAGGGACCCATAGGGTTCCGTAAGGTTCCTTAGAGATCCATAGCGTTCTGTAGAGAACAGTAAGAGCCCATAGGTTTCCTTAGGGTTCCATAAAGTTCCGTAGAGTTCCGTAGGGGCCCGTAGGGTTGTGTAGGGTTCCACAGGGGCTGGCAGGGATCCATGTCGACCTGTAGGGTTCTGTAAGTACCCGCAGGGCCCTTTATGGCCCTGTAGTGTTCTCTAGGGACTGGCTGGTAGGGTTCTGTAGGTTTCCATAGCGTTCTGTAGAGTTCTGTAGGAGCCCGCAGAGTTCCGTACTGTGCCATAGTGTTCCATAGGGGCCTATAGGGTCCCGAAGGGTTCCGTAGAGTTCCGTAGGGTTCAGTATGGACCCGTAAGGGCCCGTAGGGTTCCTTAGGGTTCCATAGGGTTCCATAGAGTTCCGTAGGGACCTGTAGGGTAATGTAAGGTTCCATAGAGATCCGTAGGGTTCTGTAGAGAACGGTAAGGGCCTGTAGGGTTCCTTAGGGTTCCGTAGAGATCCGTAGGGTTCTGAAGAGAATGGTAAGGGCCCGGTAGTGTTCTTTAGTATTTCGTAGAGTTCCGTAGGGTTCTGTAGAGAACGGTAAGGGCCTGCAGGGTTCCTTATGGTTCTGTAGGGTTCAGAAGGGTTCCGTAGAGTTCCGTAGGGTTCTGTAGAGAATGGTAAGGGCCTGCAGGGTTCCTTTTGGTTCTGTAGGGTTCAGAAGAGTTCCGTAGAGTTCCGTAGGGAGCCATAGGGTTCCGTAAGATTCCTTAGAGATCCATAGCGTTCTGTAGAGAACAGTAAGAGCCCATAGGTTTCCTTAGGGTTCCATAAAGTTCCGTAGAGTTCCGTAGGGGCCAGTAGGGTTGTGTAGGGTTCCACAGGGGCTGGCAGGGATCCATGTCGACCTGTAGGGTTCTGTAAGTACCCGCAGGGCCCTTTATGGCCCTGTAGTGTTCTCTAGGGACTGACTGGTAGGGTTCTGTAGGTTTCCATAGCGTTCTGTAGAGTTCTGTAGGAGCCCGCAGAGTTCCGTACTGTGCCATAGTGTTCCATAGGGGCCTATAGGGTCCCGAAGGGTTCCGTAGAGTTCCGTAGGGTTCAGTATGGACCCGTAAGGGCCCGTAGGGTTCCTTAGGGTTCCTTAGGGTTCCGTAGAGATCCGTAGGGTTCTGAAGAGAATGGTAAGGGCCCGGTAGTGTTCTTTAGTATTTCGTAGAGTTCTGTAGGGTTCTGTAGAGAACGGTAAGGGCCTGTAGGGCTCCTTAGGGTTCCGTAGGGTTCTGTAGAGAACGGTAAGGGCCTGTAGGGTTCCGTAGAGTACCGTAGGGACCTGTAGGGTTCCGTAGGGTTCCGAAGAGTTCTGTAGGGTTCTGTAGAGAACGGTAAGGGCGCGTAGGGTTCCTTAGGGTTTCGTAGGGTTCCTTAGCATTCTGTGGAGTTCTGTAGGGGCCCGTAGAGTTCCATACGGGCCCATAATGTTCCGTAGGGGCCCGTAGGGTTCCGTAAGTTTCCACAGGGCCTCGTAAAGTTCTGTAGGGGCCCGTAGTTTTCTGTAGGGCCCTGTGTTGTTCCGTAGGGGCCTATAGGGTTCTGTAGGGTTCCGTCGGGTTCCGTCAGGTTCTGTAGGGTTCCGTAGGGGCCTGTAGTGTTCCACAGGGGCTTGTTGTTTTCCGTAAGTGCCCGCAGGGGTCTGTAGGGGCCTGTAGGATTCCGAAAGCTTCCATAGGGTTCTGTAGGGGCCCGTGGCGTTCCGTATTGTGCCATAATGTTCTCTAGGGGCCCAGAGAATTTGGAAGGGTTCCGAAGAGTTCTGTAGGGTTCTGTAGAGAACGGTAAGGGCCTGTAGGGTTCCTTAGGATTCCATAGAGTTCCGTAGGGGCCCCTAGGGTTCTGTAAGGTTCTGTAGAGTTCCATAGGGTTCTGTAGATAACCGTAAGTGCACGTATGGGTCTTTAGTGTTTAGTAGGGTTCCATGGGTTTCGTAGATTTCCATAGGGACCCATAGGGCTCTGTAAGGTTCCATAGAAATCCGTAGGGTTCTGTAGAGAACGGTAAGGGCCTGTAGGGTTCCTTAGGGTTCCGTAGAGATCCGTAGGGTTCTGTAGAGAACGGTAAGGGCCTGTAGGGCTCCTTAGGGTTCCGTAGGGTTCTGTAGAGAACGGTAAGGGCCTGTAGGGTTCCGTAGAGTACCGTAGGGACCTGTAGGGTTCCGTAGGGTTCCGAAGAGTTCTGTAGGGTTCTGTAGAGAACGGTAAGGGCCCATAGGGTTCCTTAGAATTCTGTAAGGTTCCGTAGAGATCTGCAGGGTTCTGTAGAGAACGGTAAGGGCCCGTAGGGTTCCTTAGGGTTGCGTAGGGTTCCGTAGATTTCCGTGGGGGCCTGTGGTGTTCCGTAAGGTTCCATAGAAATCCGTAGGGTTCTGTAGAGAATGGTAAGGGTCTGCAGGGTTCCTTAGGGTTCTGTAGGGTTCCGTAGGGTTCCGAAGAGTTCTGTAGGGTTCTGTAGAGAACGGTAAGGGCCCGTAGGGTTCCTTAGAATTCTGTAGAGTTCCGTAGAGTTCCGCAGGGTTCTATAGAGAATGGTAAGACGCGTAGGGTTCCGTAGGGTTCCTTAGGAGCCCGTAGTGTTCCGTAAGGTTCTGTAGAGATCCGTAGGGTTCTGTAGAGAACCGTAAGGGCCCGTAGGGTTTCTTAGGGTTCTGTAGGGTTGCTTAGGGTTCCATAGGGTTCCGTAGAGTTCCGTAGGGACCCATAGGGTTCCGTAGAGATCCGTAGGGTTCTGTAGAGAACGGTAAGGGCCCGTAGGGTTCCGTAGAGATCTGTAGGGTTCTGTAGAGAATGGTAAGGGCCCGTAGGGTTCCTTAGAATTCTGTAGAGTTCCGTAGAGTTCCGCAGGGTTCTATAGAGAATGGTAAGACGCGTAGGGTTCCGTAGGGTTCCTTAGGAGCCCGTAGTGTTCCGTAAGGTTCTGTAGAGATCCATAGGGTTCTGTAGAGAACCGTAAGGGCCCGTAGGGTTTCTTAGGGTTCTGTAGGGTTGCTTAGGGTTCCATAGGGTTCCGTAGAGTTCCGTAGGGACCCATAGGGTTCCGTAGAGATCCGTAGGGTTCTGTAGAGAACGGTAAGGGCCCGTAGGGTTTCTTAGGGTTCTGTAGGGTTGCTTAGGGTTCCATAGGGTTCCGTAGAGTTCCGTAGGGACCCATAGGGTTCCGTAGAGATCCGTAGGGTTCTGTAGAGAACGGTAAGGGCCCGTAGGGTTCCGTAGAGATCTGTAGGGTTCTGTAGAGAACGGTAAGGGCCCGTAGGGTTCCGTAGAGATCTGTAGGGTTCTGTAGAGAGCGGTAAGGGCCTGGAGGGCTCATTAGGGTTCTGTAGAGTTCCGTAGGGTTCTGAAGAGAATGGTAAGGGCAAGGTAGTGTTCTTTAGTATTTCGTAGAGTTCCGTAGGGTTCTGTAGAGAACGGTAAGGGCCTGCAGGGTTCCTTATGGTTCTGTAGGGTTCAGAAGGGTTCCGTAGAGTTCCGTAGGGTTCTGTAGAGAACGGTAAGGGCCTGCAGGGTTCCTTATGGTTCTGTAGGGTTCAGAAGGGTTCCGTAGAGTTCCGTAGGGACCCATAGGGTTCCGTAAGGTTCCTTAGAGATCCATAGCGTTCTGTAGAGAACAGTAAGAGCCCATAGGTTTCCTTAGGGTTCCATAAAGTTCCGTAGAGTTCCGTAGGGGCCCGTAGGGTTGTGTAGGGTTCCACAGGGGCTGGCAGGGATCCATGTCGACCTGTAGGGTTCTGTAAGTACCCGCAGGGCCCTTTATGGCCCTGTAGTGTTCTCTAGGGACTGGCTGGTAGGGTTCTGTAGGTTTCCATAGCGTTCTGTAGAGTTCTGTAGGAGCCCGCAGAGTTCCGTACTGTGCCATAGTGTTCCATAGGGGCCTATAGGGTCCCGAAGGGTTCCGTAGAGTTCCGTAGGGTTCAGTATGGACCCGTAAGGGCCCGTAGGGTTCCTTAGGGTTCCATAGGGTTCCATAGAGTTCCGTAGGGACCTGTAGGGTAATGTAAGGTTCCATAGAGATCCGTAGGGTTCTGTAGAGAACGGTAAGGGCCTGTAGGGTTCCTTAGGGTTCCGTAGAGATCCGTAGGGTTCTGAAGAGAATGGTAAGGGCCCGGTAGTGTTCTTTAGTATTTCGTAGAGTTCCGTAGGGTTCTGTAGAGAACGGTAAGGGCCTGCAGGGTTCCTTATGGTTCTGTAGGGTTCAGAAGGGTTCCGTAGAGTTCCGTAGGGTTCTGTAGAGAATGGTAAGGGCCTGCAGGGTTCCTTTTGGTTCTGTAGGGTTCAGAAGGGTTCCGTAGAGTTCCGTAGGGAGCCATAGGGTTCCGTAAGATTCCTTAGAGATCCATAGCGTTCTGTAGAGAACAGTAAGAGCCCATAGGTTTCCTTAGGGTTCCATAAAGTTTCGTAGAGTTCCGTAGGGGCCCGTAGGGTTGTGTAGGGTTCCACAGGGGCTGGCAGGGATCCATGTCGACCTGTAGGGTTCTGTAAGTACCCGCAGGGCCCTTTATGGCCCTGTAGTGTTCTCTAGGGACTGGCTGGTAGGGTTCTGTAGGTTTCCATAGCGTTCTGTAGAGTTCTGTAGGAGCCCGCAGAGTTCCGTACTGTGCCATAGTGTTCCATAGGGGCCTATAGGGTCCCGAAGGGTTCCGTAGAGTTCCGTAGGGTTCAGTATGGACCCGTAAGGGCCCGTAGGGTTCCTTAGGGTTCCATAGGGTTCCATAGAGTTCCGTAGGGACCTGTAGGGTAATGTAAGGTTCCATAGAGATCCGTAGGGTTCTGTAGAGAACGGTAAGGGCCTGTAGGGTTCCTTAGGGTTCCGTAGAGATCCGTAGGGTTCTGAAGAGAATGGTAAGGGCCCGGTAGTGTTCTTTAGTATTTCGTAGAGTTCCGTAGGGTTCTGTAGAGAACGGTAAGGGCCTGTAGGGCTCCTTAGGGTTCCGTAGGGTTCTGTAGAGAACGGTAAGGGCCCGTAGGGTTCCTTAGAATTCTGTAGAGTTCCGTAGAGTTCCGCAGGGTTCTATAGAGAATGGTAAGACGCGTAGGGTTCCGTAGGGTTCCTTAGGAGCCCGTAGTGTTCCGTAAGGTTCTGTAGAGATCCGTAGGGTTCTGTAGAGAACCGTAAGGGCCCGTAGGGTTTCTTAGGGTTCTGTAGGGTTGCTTAGGGTTCCATAGGGTTCCGTAGAGTTCCGTAGGGACCCATAGGGTTCCGTAGAGATCCGTAGGGTTCTGTAGAGAACGGTAAGGGCCCGTAGGGTTCCGTAGAGATCTGTAGGGTTCTGTAGAGAACGGTAAGGGCCCGTAGGGTTCCGTAGAGATCTGTAGGGTTCTGTAGAGAGCGGTAAAGGCCCGTAGGGTTCCGTAGAGATCTGTAGGGTTCTGTAGAGAGCGGTAAAGGCCTGGAGGGCTCATTAGGGTTCTGTAGAGTTCCATAGGGTCCCGTAGGGTTCCGTAGAGTTCCGTAGGGACCCATAGGGTTCCGTAGAGATCCGTAGGGTTCTGTAGAGAACGGTAAGGGCCCGTAGGGTTCCGTAGAGATCTGTAGGGTTCTGTAGAGAGCGGTAAGGGCCTGGAGGGCTCATTAGGGTTCTGTAGAGTTCCGTAGGGTTCTGAAGAGAATGGTAAGGGCCCGGTAGTGTTCTTTAGTATTTCGTAGAGTTCCGTAGGGTTCTGTAGAGAACCGTAAGGGCCTGCAGGGTTCCTTATGGTTCTGTAGGGTTCAGAAGGGTTCCGTAGAGTTCCGTAGGGACCCATAGGGTTCCGTAAGGTTCCTTAGAGATCCATAGCGTTCTGTAGAGAACAGTAAGAGCCCATAGGTTTCCTTAGGGTTCCATAAAGTTCCGTAGAGTTCCGTAGGGGCCCGTAGGGTTGTGTAGGGTTCCACAGGGGCTGGCAGGGATCCATGTCGACCTGTAGGGTTCTGTAAGTACCCGCAGGGCCCTTTATGGCCCTGTAGTGTTCTCTAGGGACTGACTGGTAGGGTTCTGTAGGTTTCCATAGCGTTCTGTAGAGTTCTGTAGGAGCCCGCAGAGTTCCGTACTGTGCCATAGTGTTCCATAGGGGCCTATAGGGTCCCGAAGGGTTCCGTAGAGTTCCGTAGGGTTCAGTATGGACCCGTAAGGGCCCGTAGGGTTCCTTAGGGTTCCATAGGGTTCCATAGAGTTCCGTAGGGACCTGTAGGGTAATGTAAGGTTCCATAGAGATCCGTAGGGTTCTGTAGAGAACGGTAAGGGCCTGTAGGGTTCCTTAGGGTTCCGTAGAGATCCGTAGGGTTCTGAAGAGAATGGTAAGGGCCCGGTAGTGTTCTTTAGTATTTCGTAGAGTTCTGTAGGGTTCTGTAGAGAACGGTAAGGGCCTGTAGGGCTCCTTAGGGTTCCGTAGGGTTCTGTAGAGAACGGTAAGGGCCTGTAGGGTTCCGTAGAGTACCGTAGGGACCTGTAGGGTTCCGTAGGGTTCCGAAGAGTTCTGTAGGGTTCTGTAGAGAACGGTAAGGGCGCGTAGGGTTCCTTAGGGTTTCGTAGGGTTCCTTAGCATTCTGTGGAGTTCTGTAGGGGCCCGTAGAGTTCCATACGGGCCCATAATGTTCCGTAGGGGCCCGTAGGGTTCCGTAAGTTTCCACAGGGCCTCGTAAAGTTCTGTAGGGGCCCGTAGTTTTCTGTAGGGCCCTGTGTTGTTCCGTAGGGGCCTATAGGGTTCTGTAGGGTTCCGTCGGGTTCCGTCAGGTTCTGTAGGGTTCCGTAGGGGCCTGTAGTGTTCCACAGGGGCTTGTTGTTTTCCGTAAGTGCCCGCAGGGGTCTGTAGGGGCCTGTAGGATTCCGAAAGCTTCCATAGGGTTCTGTAGGGGCCCGTGGCGTTCCGTATTGTGCCATAATGTTCTCTAGGGGCCCAGAGAATTTGGAAGGGTTCCGAAGAGTTCTGTAGGGTTCTGTAG